>NC_138661.1:23890128-24183409 GCF_964273445.1 Streptopelia decaocto
GAGGTCACACAAGTTGCCGTGAGCATCCTCCAGCGCAGTCCCACAGCCAGGCCCACCCCGGAGGCGCAGCTAAACACGGGGGGTGGGGCGGGATTAGCCCTACGCACGGCGCGGCTTCCTCCCCACCCCAATCACCCCACCGGCAGGACGCCCCCACCAGTTCTGCACCCCAGGAGCCCCCCCAGCCACCCCTCACTTGAGCCCCGCTGCCCGCTGGGCCTCCCGCCCGCTGCCGCTGCAGTCGCCGGCTGAGCCCCGCACCCGGACCGCGGCTCCCGCCCCGCGGCCGCCCCCCGCCCCGGACTGACCTGCTGGGGGGCTCCCGGCCCCGCTCCGGGCCCCTCGCCCGCCGCCTCCCTCCTCCCCGCGGCGCCTCCGCGCCGCCCGGCCACGGGCTGCCCGGCACCGGCAGGGGAAGGGGCCGCCGCCGCTCCGCCCCCCCGCCCGCCCCGCTGCGGCGGAGAGGACGCGGTCCCCGGGCTTCAACCCCCGCCTCGCTGATGTCCGTGTGCCGGAGCCTGTGCTGCCGGCCACCGGGCCGAAAAACGGCCTGAGCTCCGGGGCCTGCAGGGGGAACCGCCTCCTCGCCCAGAGCCGGGGCGGGCAGCCCCCCGCCGCGCTGCCTACCGTGTGCCCGGCGGCATCCGCGCGGGGAGGAGGGGGCAAGGCAGCGGCCGGCGGCTCCGCGGCGGCCCCGGCTGCTCCGGCTCTCGGTACGGGGAGCTGCCGGCGGAGCGCCTGGGTGCGGGGTCTGCGCGTCTCAAGCTATTTCTGGGTCTGAGGCTGTGTCCGCCGCACCAGCCTCCCGAGCAGCTTCTGCGGCGCTCGGGCTCCGCGGGATGGCTGCCGGGCGTGTGCCACGGGGCGAGCCGGAAACGGGCCTCCAGGGCCGCCAGCCAGCGCAGTGGGGTCACACGGGGGGTCGGCCCCCCAACGCAGCAGCAAGGACAGGTGGATGGGTGCATTTGAGACCTCAACAGCATTTGCAAAACCTCTTCCATTGATGCAGCATCACTCAGTTGTGTGGCAGGGTTGGTACCTAAGAAACTTACTAGGGGTCTTATTTCTGTAAAGTGGGTTGAGCGGGGCCTGGAGCCACCAAGGTGCAAAGGGGCTTTTTGAGCCTGGTTCTCCTTAAGCATCCCACCCTTATTCTCACGCCTCCAAGCTGTGAGGATGTAGGCAGCACACCCTGTGCTGGAGAAACAGTCGACAGCACACCCAATGTTGCGGTACTGGGTGTCTCACATGGCCACAGATATTCCCAACCAATGATCAGGGACACACCTGCTACTAGGCTAGCAGGGAACAGCCTGCTAGCTGTGACCATAGAAGTACAACTGGCACCCCAAGTGCCCCATTGCTACTGCCTCATATGAGGGGCCCTGGGGTCCCACATTTGTGGCTTCTCCAGATGCTAAGTAGAGGGTGTTGCTCTGCAACATCATCTGAAGGCTCATTTGATCTCTTTTGGGCTGAAGAAGCACAAGCCAGTGGCTAAGCCCCTGCCATTTAAATGACCTTCCAGTCTGACAAGTGCAGCTATGAAAGTGACCAGGAGAAGCCTCAGGGAACCAAAACACGTAATGAACTGTCAGACAAGAACATCCCTTCATACTGCAAGTGAAAATAGGCTGGCGCAGCTCACAGACCATGAGGAACCAAGGGGTGAAAATAAACCGTGTCTTTCCTTTTTTTTTGGGGGGGGGTCCCCAAGGCTGAGGTAGCACTCAGCTGATTTCTGCTCTGCTGGAGCACAGTGCAGAACACAGGAGGCCTACAACACGATGGCTTTGATAAAACTTTACTGTAAACCAGACCTTTATCCCCAACTGATGACTTCTAGGAGCTACTGTAGCCCACACAACAAATGCTTAAAACTTTAGGGAACAGCTGAACAAAAAAAAGATTTCCAAATATCTTTCACTGCCACTTCCTTCAGCCCTAGTGGTATGTATGATGTGGAGCAGTCATGCAGCTTGCTCCCTCACTCCAGGCAAGCCAGACCCAGTCCTACAGCATCACAGAGGCTTTGAGACTTTGCTGCCTTTCAGCCGGTGACACTGTTCACCTCAGGAGAGAGCAGAGCACTGTGCTGTCTTAATACAACGTGTGCTCTGCAAACACTGAGCAACAGGGACTTGTGGGAGAAACAATTCTGTGGGGATTTTCTGAAATGCCTTGTGATCATGATGTCATTGGGTTCCCAATATTTGATACCCTACTTCTCAGCAAGCGCACACTGCATTTTTCATAAGCCATGGCTTCTCTGACCCACTGAACTGGAAACCAAGAAAAACTGGCAAATGGAGCTATAAAATCATCTGAACAGAGCTGGCAACCTTGCTGCTGGTGAGCTGCCCCAGTCCAAAGGAGTGAATGCCAGCTCACCCTCCCTTGCCCTACCAAGACATCGGGGATGACACAAAGCTGGGTGAACCCACCACATGCATGAGCCATTCCCTGGAGACACTTGTTTCTTCCTAACTCTGGCCCAGATTGTACCTGGCTGGAATGGAATGGAATAGAATAATAAACCAAGAGGGAAACACGGAGTCCAAACAAGGAGAAAAAATCCTTATTTTCTGTTACATATTGGCCCTCAGTGGCCATGACTTTAGCCCAAGAACAGCCTCACAAGTACGGTCTCACAAGGGTTCAGGCATCCTATATTTTTAAGTCCCTGCATGGGCCTGGGAAGCACAAGTACTATGTGGCTCAGCCTCCAGCTCTGCCTGCAGAGGAGCCTGTTACCTCCTTCCCGCAGTGCTTATAACCCTGAAGCAGTGCGGGAGACACACAGCCGCAGCCAGAGACAGTGGGAGGATGAGGCATGGGAAGCTGCTCCACAGCTGGAGCGGTAGCACTGCATCCTGCTGTCTGTGTGATGCTCCCAATTGTAATTCCTCTTTTCCATTGCTTATGGTTTTAATATTTGAGCTGAATTTCTCCAGGCAGGCTCAGAGACCCAGGATGAGTTTGTGTAGACACATTTCATGCAAGATGGTGCAACTCTTCCTGAGAACAATGTCTGGAGAAAATTACAATTTTGCTTGTGTTTAAAAAATGCTGCTGGTTTGGGCAGCTCCAGTGTCTCTGAGCTTAGGAGTCAATGTAAAGGTGTAGCCTTTAGCTGAGGATGTGCCTTTGAATACTCCTGTGAGTCTGGTATATGTCCTTGGAAAACTGCAGTTTGCTCAGGTTGGGGGCAGACTTGAAGGATACGGTAATGAAAACACCCTTCAGTTCCCCCTCCTCGCTCCTGGAACTGAGGAGACTGTATCTGTGCCCCTGGCTGGCAGCCCAGGCTGGCACAGCACTGCCAGGTTGTCCCCATGCTGGCTGCTCCCCAACAGGATGGGCTGGCTGGGTTGCAGCAAGCATGGCCCGCAAGCCCTTGGCCAGGGCTTCCCTGGAGGCAAATATCAAAGAGAGCCTTCATCTTCCCAGAGCACGGGTGGGAGCCAGGGTGGGGCTTCATGGGGCCATGTAATACAGATGGGCCTGGACACAGCACCTGGGAATGGGGCTGGGAATGGGCACAGGCACAAAATGGCCTATGCTGGCATAGCACAGCCCTGGATGTGGCCCCAGACTTACTCACCTGCAAACTGCTTTGAGGACACAATTATTTGTTTCCTTGGAGGATTTTTTTTTCTCATCATTACATTATGCTCATACTTCAAGAGCAGGAATGAATTTATTCTCGTGCTAGTGACAAGTGGGGGATATTCCCCTGGGTAGACACAGAAGCTCACACCTGAGGAGGCTAACCTTGTTCTTGCCCAGCGATGCTGGGTGGTTTTGTGGGCAGCCAGCTTGGCACAGCATTGCAACCTTTCTGTGCTAACGTCAGCCCCAGACGTGGGCGCTCAGCCTTTGTTCCAGCTGGACTCCAGGGCACTGAGCGGACACCTGGAAAAAAAAATCTTGGCAGTTTAGTCACCGCGTAAAGGAAGCGTTGTTGAACCACCCTGCCTGACACAGCCCAGGACGGTGGCAGCAGAGACGCTGCTCCCAGGGCAGTGTTAGCTGCCATCTCCAGAGACCTGCCTGCTTTTCCTAGCACTGCCTGCCTCCTTCCCGAAATACCTCCTGCCTGCCGTAACTAAGGAAACAGGGCTCCTGTAGGCATCAGCTTCTTTCACTGTGCACCAGTGCTGGGGCTTCAGAGTGCAGGGGGGCTGCAGGCACCATCCCAGGCTGAGGCAGTGCCAGCCCCATCCATGACCCAGCCAGGGGCCTCTGGCCTGCCCCACAGCCCACTCCCAGAGCCCAAATGCAGGGCAGCACTTCCCATACACACTCCTTGAAATCCAGGGCAGAGCCAGCTGCAACAGACCCACATAACCCCGCAGAAGTGAGAGCTCTGCACCATTCACTGGGGTCTGCCTGGTGGGGACCCCCAGCCTCAAGTGAGACACAGGCCGTGGGATCCACACTTTGCAAAAGGAGAGGCTGGAAGAGCTGCAGCAGAGGCTGAGCCATCATCACACCAGCCACCTCAATTCTATTAATTAAAAAAGTTAATTTCTTAATTTTAAAGTGCTCACCCCAGACCTTTGTGTGGCTCTTCAAAGGCAGCTTGCTGTGAGGAGTAGCAGAGAAACTGGGGTCGCAGCTGCTAAGCTGGGAAATTGTTTCTCCCCCATGCTGGCTCCCTCGTGGTTTGGTGTCTGCATGCTTGTAATTTCAAATCTGCTTCAAACATCACCCACCACCCAGGCTGCATGACCAGGCACTAATCAGTTACATTAAAATATGCTAATTGGCTCTTCCCAATTGCCAGTCAGGCAGGACAGTGTGGCTCAGCGCTTGCAGGCATGGGATTTCTCTGTGGCTTCTGATCTTAGTTTTTTGGCTGGCCTGGGGAAGCGTGTGTTCCCTTGGTGCAGCCCCACTCCAAAAAGGACCATGGCTGGGCCCTCAGCACAGGCAGCTCAAGTTGTCCAAGCTGCTGAAGCAGCTCCTCTCAAGAAATACCATCTGCAGCCTTCCCAGCTGCCAGCCACTGCTGCCTCCAGCGGTGCCTCTGTGCATGCTCCCATCTACTCCTGTGTCACTACGAGTAACTGGTGTAGCTTCTTGCTCCAGGCTTCTCTGTCTTCACCCCAACATCCTGCCACTAATCAAATGTTCCCCCACTGTTGCCACCCCAGATCCTGCCTTTTGCAGCAGGGAGCACTTCACTCACCCCTGTGAAGAAGGACCCATTGGAGAACTTCTAGGCCTGCAGGCTTGCACTTGGTAGCACCAAGCCAGCTTTTGTGCATCAAGCATCCTTGTATTACTCTGCAAGTAGCTAGTCTGCACTTCTCCAGAGGTCAGGCCCACTGCCCACCTACCCTGTCAACAACAGTCACTCTGACCTGGCCCCGTGTCTGCTCTGAAAACCCAGGGTGTGCTGTGTTGCTTGCTTGTGGCTCTGAAGATGCACACAGATAGGAACACAGGTTCATCCACTCTGTGGAAAATACATCTCCCTCTCTTATGCACATGTGTGCAAAAGAGAAATGGAATAAATATATGGTTATATGGAGCTTGAAGTGGAGGTCATGGATGAGAGTCAAATCTTTACTGCACATCTCAGGGCAATGACCTTTCTGCATCAGGAGGTGCAACAACTAATTCCTGACAGACCAGAAGAAGATACAGGCTGAGCACTTGACCTTCTGAAAGCTGGAAATGGCATTTGTGATGATGCTTTGAGCAATGAAAGACTGATTGCAGAGATAGCAGGAAAAAGTGATGGCAATTTTAATGAGAATGTCAGTGGATTATGAGGGAAGGATGAAAGCTGACAGGCTGAGCTGGGAGAGCCAGCGAGGAAGATGCACATCATGTAATGAAGCATATTATTATTCTGGCCAAACACAGGCCTCTGCATGCAGGCTGTGTCTCTGCCCACATGCCCAGTCTTCCCAGAAGCAAACACTCAATGCACTGATGTTCTCCCTGGCTAAAACAGTTGCCAGCAGCACAGCTAGCTAATGCACAGTGGTGTGGTCCTTTATGAAAGTCATTAACTCTAAATAGGCTGTCTCATATACAAAATATTCAAGAAAAAGATCTCTGCTAACTAGCTTGTTGGCCTTTCCTTCATGTACAGAATAGCATCAGAATGAAAAAAAGACCAAAAGGAAAGAAAGGGAAAGGGCTATACTCATCAGAAAAGGGATTTGTGTAGACTAACATTCTGTTTCTGGAAGCAGCTGGTAAAAAACACCTTGAGAAGAGCATAAGAACAGAGCAGGACGACGATGCTCCTGCAGTGTTCTCTGCCATGCACTAGCATGAAGCTTCCTGCACCAGCAAATCATTCTTGAATGAGATTCAGAAATCATATAAAATGTGTGCATCCACAACACCTTGCAGCAAGGTGTTCTTCAGGTAAGCCACATGTTGTGTGAAGAGCACAGTGTCTTCTCGCAGCTCTTCTGACCCACTCACCATCTACTCTCACCCACTTCTCAGCCTGGAACGTATGGTCAGTGTTTGAGTCTAGTCATCAACAAATAATTATTAATGTATTTCCTTGTTCATGCTACTGGCTTTACCTATGGTTTTACTGAATGTATAATTTATTATCTTCAACTTCATTCATCAAGATCTTTGCACTTCCTTACTCCCTTCCCTCCTTTCCACATGCACTGAAATCAAGCCACCACTCAGGTAGAGGTAATATGGGGTTTATTAGGCTCGACTTAGACGAGGGAGGAGCTGGGAACACTCAACTGAGCTGAAACTAGAAGGGAAAAGCAGGCTAATGAAATGCTATTAATGGCTAATAATGCTATCCCATGACAAAAGCAGAGTCCTGAAACACCGGTGGTCACTGTTGATCGCAGTCCTGCTTCTGGTGCCTCACACATCTTCCCAGGTAGCTCAGCAACTGTCAGCTCTGCCACGGCTCCAGCAGACCTCCAAAAGCCCCAGGGAGAGCTCTAGCACACCAAAACAAGGCAGATGCAGCACCTCTTTTGCTCTCCATTGATGACAAATGCAACGTGATACAGCAAACAAGGAGAAAACACTGGGTGGGGGATGCTCCTCTGCAGATGGATCCTGCTCAGGGGAGCAAGTACTGCCCTCCCAAGGGAGATCACAACTGTGGGGCTGGTGGCTCCCCAAGCTGGAGAGGGAAGCAGGGCAGAGGTTCCTCTTGGGCAGGGGTGGTCGGCTCCCATCCCACATCTACAAAAGCACTTGAGCTGCTTGACTCCTGAACCAGGATGGTGACAGCCCCATGCTGTGGGTGATCCAGGAAAGGGATGTGTAAGCTGGTCCCTTGTGCTCCCCGCTTAGCCCCTGCAGCACCACTGCACCCTGCCCTGCCCCCAACCAACTGCAGGGCTCCCACTCTCTTACCCTTCCATATCTTCAGCCTCCACCAAGAACTGTCTTCACTCCACACTATCTGCCCCCCTGTCACCTTTTGTGTGCCGCAAGAGACAGAAAGTTGAGCTCAGAAGAGCTGACTGCCGCAGGATGTACACTCCACGCTCATCGCTGGCTGGTGCTTCCCAGCCACCACCAGCAAGGCAGTGTCTGCTGAGGTGAGCACAGCGCTGTGGGCCAGGCAAGCTCCCTGAGCTCTGCAACCCAGTGGGCCAAAAACGTAGGGCCACATGTGGCCCAGGCCTGCTTATACCCACTGACCTACATCTCTGGCTCAGCTGATGTGTTCCCCACCATGTGGCTCCTAGCACTTTGCCCAGTTTGTATTATGGTCTGACAAGATGACATTTTGTTAAGAGGTGGCTGTTGAGCTCCCCAAGGGCATGTTTTTTGGGCGGGCTGGAGCCAGCTAAACCTCCAGGTTGTCTGTCTTTGACATGCAAGTAGGTACCGTAGGAAAAGTCAGTTGTGCTGGAGTGAGTTTTGTGGCCCGTGCTGATTTTGTTTATGTGCAGCCATTGCATTTGCCCCGCCCCCACTCCCCCATTTTGCCCCAGGAGTACCTGCCCCATGGGCAACATGATAAAGGCTTTTGGGGAGGTGACTGGACCCCACCTTGGCAGGGAAGGTGGGGTTGCTGCTTCGCTTTACCTTCGTCATTGCTCCACTGCCTTCGGATGCCTCTGATAGAGGTGACCGTAGGAAGGGGCTATGCTTCTCTGAATACCCTGTTTGTGTCTGCATCTTGCACTGTGAGTTGCCCAACGAGCGCTGAAAGCCTGGCCCCTCTCCCCGCCCCGCAGGGGGATTCATCCGGCGGGGGGGACCTGCTGGCGGGGGCACCACAGCTAACTGGGTAGAGGCGGCCCCTGGCAGCGGCTCGGCGGGGCTTTCCGGGGTGAGACTGCGCGCAGCGGTGCGCTCCCCACCCCTCCCTTCCCTCCGGCCGCTCCCGTGCTCCCGGCGGGCTGCCAGCGCCACCTGCCGGCTGGGCCGGGCATCCCCGCCGCGCCCGGCGCCGGTGCCTTGGGGGGGTGGTTCCCGTGTGCCCGCCCACCCCCAGCACCCCAAGGGGACCGCTCCTCAGGAGGTGACAGGCTCACCTGTCACACGCGAACCTGCAGCTTTTCTTCGGCTGCGAAGGGGCCGGAGAGGGGCCAGCGGCAGCTCTGGAAAACCGGCAGGGGGCGGTAGTTGGGTGCCCGGGAAGTTCCGAGGAGACGTGCTGGGGTTGGAAGGGTGCTTGGCAAGCCAATGCCTCCTGCACAGAGAACCTCTCAACCCAGCGCTCATCCCAGACCCTCCTCTGCTCTTTTTGACCCCCAACCACCCTTGTTCTTTCCAGTTTTGATGTCACACTGAAGTCTCTTCCATCCCCGCATCTCGGTCTCTTTTGCTCCTCTGTCCCAACTCTTTTCAACCCTGCTCCCCACGCTATGTCAGGGCTCCTCCTGCCCGAGCACTCCCCAGGACTCCTCCTGGCACTGGTCCCCGTGCAGCCCCTGCAGTGATGGTGTCCCCGCTCCCAACGGCTGCTGCCCCTCCAAATCCATGGGGCAGCACCCTTTCCCCCACTGTGAGTGAAGCAGATCGTGGCTTCTCCTTCTGGCCGGCATTTTGTAAACCTAGGTGCTGGCTCTGCTTACCCCAAATCCACTAGTCAGGAATCAGAGAGAATCAGGTGAAGAAAAATCTGGAAAAAGGCCAGGTCTCACTGCTGTGGGACTTCTCCCTTGTATTTATTCCTGAATTTTTCAGTTTCCTCACTGGGTCTTCAGAGGTGAGTAATTCACCTCCTTACTTGTCGTTTACACTGAGGTGCTCTGCAGTCCTCCTCTGTGGAGGTCCTCTGCTCCTCCACTGCAGTCCTCTGTTGGGTTTTCCTCACTCAGTCACTGCCCCTGCGAGGAGGAGGGATGGTAAGACCGAAGGCGCCACCCTCACAGCAGACACCACGCTGGTTCTGTAGGCCCTGGACCACATCAGCCTTTGGAGATGCCCAGAAGCTTGGGGATAAAGGAAATCACCATCTGACAGGAGCATGCCCTTTATTCATGCAGCCTGATGTGTGCTTGCCCTTGATATGATACCATCAGCCTAACCCTGGGCTTGATCAAAGCAGTGCTAAGGGTTTTATTTGTTTGATAACAAACGCATCAGGTGTTTCCTGGAATCTGGCAAACAGCTACCCATTACCAAATGGTAGCTTTCTTTTCCTTCAGCCAAGAAAAGGAAGTAGCATCTCAAATATTTTTCCTTGGCTCATTTAGGGAGATTATATTACTGTACCAAGGTCTACCCTTTAGCCCCACTCAGCCCAGAATGGGTATTGGCCTCAGGGGCCTGGTGTTTGATCCCAGCATCTGTAGGGATATCTCTACCCATGGACACAAACAAAGAGATGTTTTCGCCAGGAGTCCAGGCCACATGGGGGCTGGAGACAGGTGAATGTGGGGCTGTTACATCTCCAGCCTCCTCAGAGGAGGACCTGGTTCTGCTTCTCATCCTTTTCCTGAACAGGCCTTTGAATTTCTTGTTTAAGCAAGCCAGATCTTCTCCAGGAACAGGTGCTGTTCATCACCAGAGGGGACAGAGAGCTGCCCAGAGGACACCTTGGCTGGTGGTGGGTCTGAACAGACATCTAGTTAAGGGCTGCAGAGAAAGCAACCTGCTCAGGGACCAGCGTTGGAATCCTTTCCACATGGGCACACAACCGACAGGGATAACAGCCCTTCTTCTGCACCAAATGCAGGGCCTAAACCTGTGCTCAGAAAACATTCCTAACTCCTAAATCTGCCAGAGATTGAGCCTGATGTTTTTTGTACCGAGCTACCTGATGGATGGGATGAGATACCACAGGCTCCTTCAATGGAGCTGGGCAGCTGTGTGTATGGCATGTGGGGGCAGAGAAAGGCAAGAAATAAGATGGTGTTTGACTTGGCACTGGGTGGCTGGAGGCCTGGTTGCTGCTGCCAGTGCTGTTAGTGCATTTTACGTAATGAATCCTAAATGGAAACTGCACCCACTGGGGCGGGTGGAAATGAAGCAAGCAGAATCTGGCCCTCTGTATAGCAAACAAGTAGTCAGTTAAAGTTATTGCCACCTGCAGTGCGGCTGGGGTGGTGGTTGTGTGCTGTGGATCTAGTGTATGAGTTCAGAGCTAGCTTTTTTTCAGAGCCAGAGTAATTTAGGAATTGGTCTTACAGACCCACTGGAGGAGCACCTTGATGGCAGGGGCAGCAGCCATGTGACGGCAGGGAGAGAGATTGTTTCTCCCAGAGCACTGCTGCAGCAGGCAGGAGGATTAATCTAAGTCTATTTTCTGGAATTGATTTAACACTGTGTTCATTTATCTGCAGCTCCTGCTGAAACATTTCATATTTCAGATCTGATTTCACTGTTTCCAAGGCTGAGAGGCTTCCTTCTCTAGGGAGCAGCAGTTCTGCAAGAGAACAACAAGTAGGAGCCCTGGGGAAGTAGTGAAAGGGAAGGAATATTTTATCTTTAGTAACTGGTCATTTCCATTTTGGAGGCAGTGAAAGAAGAACCATCTGGTGAGTGCTGAATATTCAGTATGTAAACAGTGTCTTGGTCATGAATATGTGCATGTGTTATTATTATTATTTATAGGATTCCCTAGGTGTGCATGACTTGTCAGAAGCAGAAAAGAAGACCAGGGCTTTTGCGCCTGAATGTGCCCAATACCAATTTGACACAATGCTCAACAGCAACAGAGCATGGCAGATGAGGGTCAGGCAACCAGCTGGGGGTAAGGATGAAGATGCCACCTCTGTGAAAAACAGTAGTGCACAACTTCTGGAGCAGTAGATGCTCCTGCTGACAGCAGATTGCTTCAGATGACCGCCCTCATCTATTCATGCCCGTTATTTTGGGTTTTAATGCCCCCCTGCAATCAACACAATTTACGTTTATTATTTTAATTCTCCACTCCTTTAGAGATCTGCTCCTTCAGTGTCCTTCCTGGAAATGATGCAGAACAAAAGGAACCTCAGTCCAATACCTTTCCTCACTGTCATGTTCACCTGGGAGTGATGAGACTGCTCACTTGGCTTGAGTTTTATGGCTCAGGAACTTCAAATCAGTCAGCTGAAATAAAAAGAGATGTTTTATTGTGCACTTCCCCCACTAGTCAAAGTATCATGAAAGCAAGGAGAAGAGTCCTGTCAAGTCCCAGGATGACACCTTGTTGACAGGGCATAATGTCTGATGCTGAAGCCTGCTGGAGATTATGGGAAAGCAAGAGCATCCAGACACCTGCAGAGGATGCTCAGAGCTTTCCAGGAAGAAATGCTTGTAGCAGCTCCCCCTTCTCGTCCTTCCTTTTCTTTTCACCACCTAAGCACTTTTCTTTTTCCTTTTTCTTTTTCTTTTTTTCTTTTTCTTTTTTCTTTTTCTTTTTCCTTTTCTTTTTCTTTTTCTTTTTCTTTTTCTTTTTCTTTTTCTTTTTCTTTTTCTTTTTCTTTTTCTTTTTCTTTTTCTTTTTCTTTTTCTTTTTCTTTTTCTTTTTCTTTTTCTTTTTCTTTTTCTTTTCCTTTTTCTTTTCCTTTTTCTTTTTCTTTTCTTTTTCTTTTCCTTTTCCTTTTTTCTTTTTCTTTTTCTTTTTCTTTTTCTTTTTCTTTTTCTTTTTCTTTTTCTTTTTCTTTTTCTTTTTCTTTTTCTTTTTCTTTTTCTTTTTCTTTTTCTTTTTCTTTTTCTTTTTCTTTTTCTTTTTCTTTCTTTTTTTTTCCTTTT
Organism: Streptopelia decaocto; assembly: GCF_964273445.1. Lineage (NCBI taxonomy): Eukaryota > Metazoa > Chordata > Aves > Columbiformes > Columbidae > Streptopelia > Streptopelia decaocto. The sequence continues at coordinate 23,902,279 of NC_138661.1, forward strand.
TTCTTTTTCTTTTTCCTTTTTTCTTTTCTTTTCTTTTTTTCTTTTTTCTCTTTTTTCTTTTTTCCACAGCATTCAGCCATTTATTGTGGGCAGGGTTTGATGAAGGGGACAGTCATAGGCACTTGAAGGAACGTGTCTTGGGTCCTTTTTAGGGGGAGACTCTTCACACCATTATGGGAACAGGGCTCATGGGCACCTGCAGAGCCAGGGGGATGGAGGAATAGGTGCACCACAGACAGGGCCCTTCCCTTCTGCAACACTCCCTTCCCACCTACCATCAACATTTTTTCTTCCTGCTGCTACACTCTGACACACTGAACTTTACTCAACTGCAAAAGTTTGTTTCCCAACACTAGCAGCAAATGAGTCAAATGTTGATTTTTGTGACAGCTTTCCTAACACAGCAGAGCATGCAGTAAATTGTGATTTAGTGCACTTGTTTCAAACAGGCCTGGTGCTTTGTCGCATGGGCCAGCTAAAACATCCCAGTGCATCATCAACAACACAATATCCCAATTCCTTGGAAACATGTTGGCCATTTGGTCTTTCTCCTCTGGTCCCAGAAAAGAGATGTTTATATGACTCCAAGAATGAGGGAGATAGACTAGGAAGGACAGGGAGACACACAAGGACTTTCACACAGGATGAGGCAATATTTGTGACTGCTCTGATTTTTTGTGGCAAGAGCTCAGTATTCCTTGTTGAGCACCTGTAAGCAGCTGGTATCCTGCAGTCACAGGACAGGCCTTCCTTGTATCCTAGACATCAAGTTCTATTTTTAAATAGTACTGTGATTTAGAAGACCCTTAAGACACACCTTAGAAAGCAAACAGTTTTTTCCCTGTCCTAAATATACCTCTGGTGCTCACGCTACTGGGGCTGCCTGAGCCTTGGACTTTCTGGCAGAAATGACAACAGCCTGGTCTGTGTGATGGGTTGCTATTCAGACTTTCAGAAGGTGTTTTTTGTTTGATAGACATAAAACATCTTTTACAGCCTCCTCAACAATTCATTCTTCATTTGGAGGCAATTGACCCTTTGTCAATAAACATTTCACTCTGTCTTCTGAAGTGCTGTAAACCCATTCACTAAGGAACATTGTCATGAGGAAAGGTGGAGAACAAGTGCTTTTGAAGAGTGGAGTTCTAGGTGTGGGTTTTTTCCCCTCAGTCCCATTTCTCCTCTTCATTCACGTGGCTTATTGACCTGAAAATGTCTCTCAAATACAAAGATACAATAAGCCATGGATATGTCGTTAGGTGACAGATTATATACTCGTTTACTTTAGAACTGCCTGGATTAATTTTCAATGTATGCCACTATCTGAATCATAACATGTCCCTGCATAAGTACCTTGTACACCAAGCATTACCTCCTAGCTTAGTCTTACACTGAATAATAAGCTGGGAGGTTTGCAATGAGAAAACAGCAGCAGTATCAGCCTGGGGAAGGCCTGGCACACTGAGGAAGAAGCTGTATAAAACCCCCCTCTTTCTCAACACTGTCCTTGAAGGAAGGATAAGAGGAGGGCAAGTGAAGACTGGCCAGATGGGAGCTGAAAAAGAGGTTCAGTAACTTAAGTCATAAATTCAGATACAGCATGCACTTGACAGTGTGCTAAAGTTATGACCATCTGTCAACTGCTTAGTTACCACCTCTTCCATTGTTAATAAGTGTCCTCCTCACCGAAACGCCCAACCTAACTGATGCAGCACAACTGGCAATCTAGGCCGAAATGATTGAAACCTGGCTACTTAAAACTATGTTGTCAGTCTGCCTGACCTCAGTGCTGGGTGCCCCTCAGGTCTCAGGTACTTGAATGACAGACACAATACCCCAGGTCCTTCAGTCTTCCGGAATTTTGCAAAACACAACCCAAGAGGAAAGACTGAGGAAATAGGGTGGCATCATCTAGATATGACACAGTAGTCACTTTAAAGTATGTAAAAGACTGCAGAGATGGAAGGATTTACCTGTTCTGTGTATCTGCTGGGCATGTGACAGGGACTACGGCCTCAGATTGCTCCAAGAGAGTGTCAAATTGGGCATGAGGAAATACTCTGAAAGGATAACAATGAACTGAATGGATTGCCTGGGGGTGGTGAAGAATCTCAATTGCCAGACATCTTCAGGACCTGATTAGACTCTTATCTACAAGAGACAGGTATACTTGGGTAAGGATGCAGAGGAACTAGGAAAGATGGTGGAGTTGGCCTCTGAAGGTCATTTCTCACTCTGAGCGAGTTAGCACTAGTTTACTGTTTCAGCAAGATCAGGTCCATCCTGTCAGCCTCAGTAGTATAACCCAGAGCTGAATTAAGAAAGAATTGACCTTTCTTTTCCTCTCAGTGTTGGTGTCTCCAATGAGGTAGATTGGAAGCTGGTCAGCATAAAGGCACACAGCTCTGCTGCCAGCCATGCTATATTTGTTTCACTGCTAAACTGAAGACATCAGGCCTTGCCTGCTATGTTTCATGGCCATTCAACTTTACCTAACCAAACAGGAAACCTCTCCAGACATTGTGGGCGTTCAAATTTTGAAAGCTAACTGACTGTAAAAAGAAAGGAAAAAAAAAAAAAAAAGCCCACAAAAACTTCATAAGGCTTTTATTTAAGTTTTTATTTAAGTGATAATTTAAGGCAAACAACACCTGGTTTACCACAGAGAGCAATCATTTCTTCCAAACTATCACAGCAAACAGCAGAGATTAACTCACTAATTTCAGAGAAAAATCACCATTGAGCTGTATCTTGGATACTAAACTAATGGGGCTGTCTGAGGCAATGCACATTTTGAGTTGGAAGAAATGGTACATAATTTGGGATGCAATTTGAAGTGAGATCTTGAAAGATGTTGAACAGGCTGTATCAGAGCATGGCATCGACTGGAACTGTATTTTATTCTGCTTAAAATGTCTGAGAACAAGGAACTAGGAAATCTGAGGACCAAGCTACCAAGTCTGTCATGTGCCAGTCATCATCAAGTGTGGTCTGGATTATTGAACTGGAAGATGAAAACACCAGCTGGCTGACAACTGTGTAGATTATGACAGTGGCTTCCCACCCCACTTGCTGAAGGGACATATTGGGAAAGAGTCCATACTAGAGAAAGCCTGACCAGCAGGGAGAATAGAACAGTGAGACTCAGTGACATCAAGGTTGACATGAGATCGACTGTCTGCAGTATGCTGTGCTGATTTCTGGAAAACGTCTGCATAGTAGGTAATAACAACAACAAATTGTACTTACAGGTGTTGTTCATGCCCAGCTGTCAAGGTCTTCCAGAAAAAGGCATATAACATAATCCCACAGTCACAACCAGACTCTGTCCAGGGAAACTATCTCCCAGAGAAGGAGAAGCGAGCTACAATTTCTGAGTGCCATATATATGAGTTGTCTCCTTATATTGATTTTACAGCAGGAGAAAATAAAATTCCTGCAGTAAATATTGTTACTTTTTAATGCTTGCTCCAAATTAACTACTGTTCTTGTTATTCACTTACTCCTTGTGCTAATCTCCTTATTTACCCACCTCTCTCTTATACACACATGCATGTGCATAGGCAAATTCATACCCAGACAATTTCACCCCCATCCTGCCAACAGCTCATCATATCAACACAACAGTGCTGAAAGATTTTTTTTTTACTATATTCTAAGATACGAAGCCAGTATTTTGACAGTGACAAATCATAAGCATCGATTTGCAGGAGCATTTTAATGAGAATGTGGGGGAAAATATACTTAAACCTTTTTCCATTCCAGTGTAAAACAGTCCTCCTTTCCTTTCTTTCCTTTCCTTTCCTTTCCTTTCCTTTCCTTTCCTTTCCTTTCCTTTCCTTTCCTTTCCTTTCCTTTCCTTTCCTTTCCTTTCCTTTCCTTTCCTTTCCTTTCCTTTCCTTTCCTTTCCTTTCCTTTCCTTTCCTTTCCTTTCCTTTCCTTTCCTTTCCTTTCCTTTCCTTTCCTTTCCTTTCCTTTCCTTCTTTCCTCCTCCTCTCCTCTCCTCTCCTCTCCTCTCCTCTCCTCTCCTCTCCTCTCCTCTCCTCTCCTCTCCTCTCCTCTCCTCTCCTCTCCTCTCCTCTCCTCTCCTCTCCTCTCCTCTCCTCTCCTCTCCTCTCCCCTGTCCTCCCCTGCCCTGCCCTGCCCTGCCCTGCCCTGCCCTGCCCTGCCCTGCCCTGCCCTGCCCTGCCCTGCCCTTTCCCTTCCTCCTTCTCTTTCCCTTCCTCCTTCCCTTTCCCTTCCTCCTTCCTTTCCTCCTTCCCTTCCTCCTTCCCTTCCTCCCTTTTGGCTGCAGCTTATGCTGTTTCCCATGCAGGCAGGATTAATGTCTTTCAGGAGATGCAGGCCCTGCAGTCTAGGAGTATTTCATTACATGAAAAGGTTTCTCTGTAATTTTTTTTTTTTTTTTTTTACTATTTTGATGTAAGCTGTTAAAATATGGAGAAAACACTGTCTGATTATTTAAAGATAAAATTCAAGCTGGGTCACTTTTCTCTCTTGCAAGGCTCAGTCTATTTTAAATTGATGAGTTGAGGGAATATTCAAGGATTTTTATTCTCAGTAGTCGTGACAGAAGAATGAGGGAGGTGGGAGTGAATGCTAGATTGGTTCTGAGCAGCTTTCCCTCCAGTTCTGCTGAAGGTGTCTTTTAGTTGTTCATCACTGCAGATCCAGTGCCTACAGGCTTGGTTTGCACTTGCTTTTATTATTGCCACTGTTTTTCTCAGAAATGATGAATCAGAAAGTTATCTGGAAGAAAAAGTTATTTCTTATAAAGAATCTTCAATCTCGGTTGCTCTCACCACTCTCCACCCTAGTGCATGTGCAGGAGGCAAACAGAGCTACTCTCTCCCCTCCAAGCCTCAACCTAGAAACTGAGACATGGAACTCACTTTAATTTTGCTCTGCACCTTCAGGCAGAGGGAGAAAGGGAGAATCTCTCTTGGAGAAGCAGAATCTGTCACTGGCATCGCTGAGGGCTTGGCCAGTAAGCCGAGGACCTAAGAATAGGTTAAACCCATCTTTGACTTGTGACCAGTGCAAAGCTTGACTTTCTGCAGGGGCAAAGCTGCAGCCCAGCAGCCCTTTTCTGTCCCCATCTTGTGCCATGGGTGGCTTGTCTATGGAGCGAGAGAGGGAAGCTTTTCATCAGAGCTGGGAGGGTGCAGCAAGTAGGTGTGCAGGAGAGTGAAAGTCTGTGCACAGTGCCCATGTAGGCAGTACAAAGACTGTGTGAGTGGGCAGATGAGGATGAGGGTGTGGAGCCATCAGAAGGCAAATACCTCTGCAAAGCTTGTACCAGCCTAGGTACTATAGTGCCTAGGCACCACCTGCCTCACTCAAAGCCTTCCCTAGCTACCTGCTGTTGTGCAAAGGTGCCTTGCAAACTTAGGGAGGATTCGAACCTGCAGAGACTCTTCCCCAGACTTCCCCTTGCCTGAGGTGGTGGTTCAAACAGTACAGACTTGGGGCACCAGGGAGTCATGCTGAAGCCTCAACTTGCCTCCCTCACCCACATTGTGGGAAGGAAGGACACTCTGTGGACTGGAGCAGGCAGGAGCTCCCTTCTCACCCCCTCGATCTCCCCATGGGACTTGTCAGGACCTCAGAGCTCCAAAACACATCTCCCAGGACCCTGGGTTGTGCTCGGCGGGAGGCGGAGGGACCCGCAGGAGGTGCTGAAGGGACAGCTCCGGGCCGGCGGACCGGGTGGGGCCGGGGACACGGGCAGCGGGACGCGGACAGAGTCGGGAGGGGGAGAGGGTCAGAGAGAAACAGGACTGGGGAGGAAAACAGAGGGAGGGAGGGAGGGAGAGGGAGAAGAGAGGACAAGGGCTGAAAAGACTAGGGACAGGGACGGAGACAGGGATCGGGACAGGGACAGGGGACGGACAGAGACAGAGCAGGGACAGAAAGAGTGGGGACAGAGATAATACTGAATCAGGTGGCACAGGAAAGGAGCAGGAGGAGAGAGGGAAAGGGAGAGGGAAAAAAAGAAGAAGAGAAGGAGGAAGAGGAAGAGGGAGAGGGAGGGTAGACGCCGGGCTGTGCTCTGGATCGGCTGCCGTGGGGGTCTCGGCATCGCCGGGGGTGTCCACCGCGCCGGGCGGTAGCGGCGGCTCCGCTGGCGCCAGACACGCCGGTACCGGGCTGCACCCCACCGCGCCGGGGGCAAGGGGACTGCAAGGTGGCGGCGTGCAGCCCCCAGCTCTGCGGGACCGAGGCGGGACCGATCCCCCGGAGCCGCCGAGGCCCTGCAGACCCCGCGAGGCTGGGGGGTCCCTGGGGCTGCCGGCGAGGGGGTGCTCGGCGTGCCGGGGTACCCACACTGCCACCCAGCTAGCTCCCCACTGCATCTGGTCCCCCGGGCTTTCTTGTGCCCTGGCGATGCAAGCTGAGCCCCGGGGCCAGGGGTGCCCGCCCGGCGGGCAGGGATGCACCTTGCCTGGCCGAAGCCGCGGCTGCGGCTTCCGTGCCGCCCCGGCTCGGTAGCTGAGCGCCGCAGGTTGCATCCGGACAGCACTTGATCAGCTGTTTTGTACATTTTCTAATTTCGTGCAGAGCAGGGCAGCAGTCATAGAGGTAATCTGTAGATCCGTGGCTTTAAAGGATAAATTAGAGCATTGGATTTGATCCGTATTGCAGTGGATTAGAGCAACCTCTCCCCCCTCCCCTTCTCCTCCCCCCTCCTTTCAATTCACTCCCCCCTCCTCCAGCACCACCTTTTTTCCTCTCATGCAATACCAAAACTGACCCTGCCTGGCAGAGGGACTCTGCTAGGCGAGCACAGCGGTGCCCACATCGCCGGCACACGGCGGGAGCCGGCTCTCCCCTTCAGCCTCCGCAGCCCCTCCGGGGCATCATTGCTGCAAGTTCCCAAGCGGCAGGCGCCGGGGCCGGGGTGCCTTCTCTGAGAGCCGCGGAGCGGTCGCTGCCCCCAGGCTGTCCCTTTGTCCGGGCCCGGCGGGGGCCGTGGGGCAGCGGCGAGGGAGAACCGTCCCCGGAGGGCATTTCCCGGAGGCAGCGGGGCCAGGACCCGGCAGGAAATGGAAGGATGATGTGTGCAGCCGGAGCGGTGATGTTCCTTCTCTCCTTGCTTTCCCCTGCAGGAACGTAATCCGCAATGCTAGTTCTCAGGTTGCTCAATGTTGTTGCTCCAGCCTACTTCTTGTGCATCTCCCTAGTGACCTTCGTCCTCCAGATCTTTCTCTTCATCCCCAGCATGTTCAGAGAACTTTCCACCACCCCACTTTTCTCTCCTGCTCTGCTGCATGGGGCCCTCTTCCTCTTCCTCTCAGCTAATGCCCTGGGCAACTACATTCTTGTGATCCAGAGCTCCCCCGAGGACTTGGGCAAGGGCTTAAACTTGGGCGAAGGAGTCGAAGTGATGGCAGACTGGCTGGATGGAAGCAGGTCCCCTGGCTCAGCCTTACCCAGCACGCACTTCTGTAGACTATGTGCCAGAGTCACCCAGAGGCATGACCACCACTGTTTCTTCACAGGAAACTGCATCGGGAGCAGGAACATGCGAAACTTCATCATGTTCTGCCTCTATACCTCCCTGGCTTGTCTTGACTCCCTCGTGACAGGCATGGCTTACATTTCTGCTGCACTCTCCATGTCCTTTGCAAACCCACTGGCCTTCCTCACTCTTCTGCCTCACTCCATCAGCCAGTTCTTCTCAGGTAAGGACTCTTTCCTCAGAGGTGAGGGCATGTTCTTCTTCCAGGGTTACCAGGGTGGGAAAGACATGATTTTCCTTTGATAGCTGTGTGAGGGGAGTGGTGGTGGGGAAATGGGCAAGAGGGAGAATTGGCTGCATTCAACAAAATCTCCTTAGAGGCTTGAGACAGCCTTTGCAGAGGACTTCGCTTCAGCTGAAAGAGGCTGGGACCCACTTCAGGTTACAGCTACAGCCCTATTCCTAATGCATTGGGCTCTGGGAAATGCCCCATACCAGCTTGCCAGTGATAGAATAGGGCCATCCGTCATGCAGAGAGTGTTGTAATTAGATAGAGGGGAGGGATTTCATTCACTGTACTGAAGGTGAAGGGAATCTTTTGCCTGTCCTACAGGCAGCTGTGGGGCATCTGTAGGTTTTTGTATCCTACAAGTCTGCAGGTTCCCATATCTCAGTGGAGATACTCTCACTCTCTTCATCCAGGTCCACTCACCTCCTTCACTGTCACCCAACTCCTGCCTCCTGGCAGCATAAACTAACTGTGATCTTGCCATCCTTCCAGCACAGGAGAACCTGGGTTCAGGCAACAGAATCCAATAAAAGAGTTAATGAGACATGATTAGCCACCTCTCTTGTGACCCCAGTGTGGGACACAGGTCCACAGAGAACCAGGGGAAATTCTCCGTGCCTGCTCTTTGCAAGAGCTCTACACCAAAAGCAAATTGTCTCTTTCTCCATGTCCCTATCCCTTACGCTTCCTTCTGATTCTTCTTCCCCTTTCCACTCTCTCCCAGCCTTTCCATAAATCTCCACAATCCTTCCCCTTCCCACTCCAGATTCTGCTTCCATAACTCTTCCTCTGCCCTTCCAGCCTTGCTTCTTCACCTTGCATCATGCCCTCAAACTTTCCAACCTCAACCCTTCCTCTGTCCAAACCCAAGAGCTAGATAAAACCTCATCTCAGAGGAGGGACTATGCAGACAGTGTAGACTTTTATTCTACCCTGGAAGTGACTGCAGAAAAATGCTGTTCCCCCCTCAGGCAGCTCATGCCTCGCACACCTAGATCAGCTTTTGTTAGACTAAAATAGGTATCCCATATATTTTAGCTTTGCAGATTCAGCTGAGCTCAGTAAGAAGGCTCTGGAGTGTTCTGGCTTGTGCGCTGTCATCAGAAGTGTTGATTATGATCTGAGTGTGATGTCTCTGCTGCTGGGGATACCAGAGCCAGAGAGGCCCCAGCTTGCTTTTTGAATTCCAGGCTGGTTTTGCAAGGTTGTCACCTGAAAACAAACAAATATCTCTCTACTTGGCAAATTTGCAGATTTGTCATGGTAATCACTGAGAGACAATAAACATGAAATCCTTCCATGACATTTTTATGGAGTCATTTTTCCAAGTAGAAGAATTTTTGTAAATAATGTTGCACAAGCTTCACTGGCATTAAAAACACTGGGAATGGTCTTCCCCTGTGCCTAAGCTCTCAGTACAGCAACCTGGAAGGGGAAACAGGGATGGGGGAGGAGATTATCAAGGAATTAGTCCTCTCTTTGAGACTCTGTGGGCTCATCTGCACCAAGCTGGGCCCTGGCATATGTTTGAAGAGTCACTGAAGTGCCCCATCGCTGCTGTCAGCATCTGCAGTGCCAAAGACAACATGTGGGCAGTGTCTGAGTGGGACACATAGGGCTGCGTGCAGGGCTGGGAGCCAAAACACCCTTGAGAGGCAACAGCTCCCAACAGCTCCCACCAAGCTTGGCCAGGGTGAGAACTGCTGCCACACACAGCAATACACAGGTGTGTGGTGTCTTGGTTGCTCGGGAGGAAGGGCCTACTGGACTTCTACCAGAACATTTGACGTCCAATTTAGGAAAGAAAAACACAGCCTGGAATAGTCACCTGGAAGGCTTGTCCACCCAATATTTTTCAACTAACATAACTTATGTAGCATTGGTATAGCAGGGAAAATCTTTACCTTTCTTCTTCTCCAGCATGCTCTCTGCACTGGAGGAGGAGTAAAGGAGGATGAAGGGTGAATCTGCAGGTCTTATATCAAGTGTTTCCTGCTTTCTTGCTGGGAAAATGTTCAGTTGGCTTGTCCTGCCCAGACTGTGCTTGGGCATGGATTTTAGGACCCGACCCAGACTCTGTAATTTCAGCCTGTGATTCAGCTTTTCTGGCATAGATTATGTATGGGAATAAGCTTGAGATCACACTGGGTCAGTTAGAGCAAAAGTGAATCTGAGACTAAAATGGACTGTGGTCATGAGGAACAAAAGGAGAATTCTTTTATAAACACAAGTCAGATTGAATCCACAAAATAAATTATAGAAAATGCTTTATATAGGTAACCCGAAGAAAAGGTTAAAAAAAAATCATGTTTCGGGAAAGCATGGCTCAGAGATTCTTAATATTTGCAAGGGGAAAGAAGGGTAATTACTTTCTTGATGGTGAATTTCAGCAGCTCATAGAAATGAAGCTTACAGCTGCCTTGCAAAAGACTCTAAAGAAAATAGCTGTCTTTCTCCATATTCCATTAGAATATCAGCCGTAGGAAAGAGCAAATGTCTGTAACACTGTGGTCCAGCAAAAGAGAGGCAGAGAAGCCCATATTCGGCTCTGGGTTTCCTACCTGATAGATTAAGTTATTCTGACAGAATTGGTATGAGGATTTGTCATCATCCTGAGGGGCTTGCTCTTCCCTTGCTGTATTGCACATGAAGCCCACTGAGCTGAATGGGATCTAATGAGAAGGGAAAGATGACATTGCATTTAGGAAGAAAACTGAATGATGACTCCTGTGCCTTTTTCAAGTGAGGACAATCTCTGAAAGCTCGAGACTGTAGTCCATGTCCTTACAACTCATCCTCAGAGGGACCTGCTGGCTGAGCCCAGAGCTTGATGTGATCGTCACAGGTCAGCCCCAACCACTCCCTTACAGCACTGCCAGGTGGAGAAGCTGGGATTCACAGACTGTGAAGTCAGATGACACCATTTAATCCAGCCTTCTGTTTAAGAGAAGAAAGAGATGCTAATCCACCTGCCCTTGTATTGAATTTAAAGCCCGAAGCAGCCATGTACTTGTTTTAAGCAGCCCACCTTTGCTGTCCTTGCAGTCCTTGCTCCTGCAGGTTCATAGAGCTGTGACCTGCCCGGCTCTGTCTGCCTCACGGCCTTCCAGCGGGACAGGAGCATGTGAGAGCTTTTTCATTTTTAAACCTGAGGGGAACCAGTCAGGTGATATCAGTTATTTGTACCAGTACTGATACACATTTAATTTTCTTTGTGTGCCTGTGTGCAAATATGAGTGTTTCATAATATATTAACATACACAAAATATATGTGTACACATTCATATGCACACACAGAGAGTATTATTTGAATGGGTTCAGATTTGCCTACACACTGAAAGGTCACTCAGTGATACCTGCTATTATACTAATAAAAGGAGTTCTAAAATCATTGTAGAGGAAAGGGCCCACAGGATACTTTTTTAATACATTCAGTGTAAATACATACTACAAAACAAGTTACATTAGGAGCTTCAAACCTACAAAGTATTTTGAGTATTCTAGCAGCAGCTTTAAAAAATAAATTTGGATTGTATTTTGGAAAGTTTTCTGTTTCTTGCATTCATATGAAAACTGTCCTTGCCCAATGCTAGGAAAACCATTACTGTTTTTTTTTTTCTTTTAAAATATGTATATATATAGTGATGAGAGAGAGAGAGTAACAAATCCCAAATCTTTCTACCTAGTATTAATGCACACAGTAAGGCTTCTGGAAGCATCTACATGCTGTAGGAACCACATCTCTTTTCAAAAGGAACCTAGAAATCTTAGATTCACTGTGAAAAGCAGGAAGATCCTTAAATAAACTAACTATTCTTCAAAATCGTGATGAAGTCTTACAGACATGTTTCACTTCTGGCTGAATTTGCCCCTGTAATCTAGATACTCACATTAACAGCAAAGGGAGAAGAGTATGGAGACTATTATCATTTCAGTATTTCCCCAGTGGGGTCCACTGCATTAGATGCTACAAAGGAAACAGTTTTATATTGTTAGAGCAACCAGTCTGTCTTGCTCCTGACTCCCCACTTGTGGCCAGAGAATACAAGCAGCTGGTCGGTTCTCAGGGCTGAGTGGTACACTGGCATGTGAGATGTGTCTAAACTCTTCCTTTTATTGTCCTTCCTTTCCCCAATTCTTGGTCTGCAGGTGCTCTCCTTAGCTCTGAGATGTTTGTCATCCTCATGCTCTACCTCTGGCTTGGGATCGGACTGGCCTGTGCTGGCTTCTGCTGCCACCAGATGCTGCTGGTCCTGCGTGGGCAGACGAGGTACCAGGTGCGGAAAGGGATGGTGGTAAGAGCCCGGCCCTGGAGGGAGAATCTGCAAGAGGTCTTTGGTAAGAGGTGGCTGCTAGGACTTTTCATCCCTGTGCTGAACGTCGGAAGTGACTACCGTAGGCAGAAAGAGAAATAAAACCCCAGGCATGTTTGTGCATCCCGTGCACACACCACCTCCCCTGTTCTCTCCCACTGCCTCCTGGATCACTAAAGAGCTGGGCTACTCCATCTCTTGGGATTGCAGCCTCTGTGGGAGGAAAGGACTGGCTATCAAACTGAATAAATCTAGCATATTAACAAGGAGATCACAAAACATGTAGATGAAGAGATACTGCAGCTTAGTAGTCACATCACTGCACCTGCGTATGTGGCAACAGTCTTTGAACTAGCAGAAAAATTAGTCAGACCCTCCTGTGGATTCCCGCCTGACTCCTCCAGCCCCCAGCCCCCATTAGCCACCCTGTATAGTCCCTAACAAACTGCAGCAGGAGCTTTCAGAGGGCCTGGGCTGTTGTGGTAGATGGCAAAAATGGTGTCTGTTTCTTGGGAGGGTTTTGCAGGGTGCCTTTTTGGCTTTTCTGTACTTGAGGTAACTTCACAGTACTGAGAAGCCTTTAATGACGGAACTGCAATGCAATCAAGCCGCCCTAGGTGTAGGCTATGCACATAGCTAAGGTGGCAGGTAACCTTCTCTCCACAGGCTAGAAAAGCAGGAAGAAAACAAAGAGAAATTCAGAATTTCTCATTTCTGTCCTTGATCTGCTGCCTTTGCAGTGATATGTCAGGACTGTAGCACTGGTACTTATTTTTAGCAGTCCTTTGCCCAATGACACAGCACAGACAGAGCTGCCCTTCTGACAGGGAGCAGCAAGCAGATAAATCATGATCAGATGGAGGCACAAGGAGAGGAAACCACAGAGGTGAATGAAAAGGCTGTGCCTGAGAAGCAGTGTGGTGAGGCAGGCTATGCATGCCTGAGAGAGACAGGGGGACATGTGGACACAGAGTGAGCTGGCAGGAGGGTGCTGAGAGCTCTGCTGATGTATCTGAGCCCTGACGCATCACTCTCTTGCAGGGGGCACCTGCCCCATTAGTGCTGTGAGGAGTTCAGAATCCCAGAAGACAGGGAAGCTTTCCAGCTGGTCAGGATGCTTCACTTTGCACTAAAACAAACAAAAAAGTGTCTACATCGGACATCCCCACCACATCGTATTTATAGGCTCTCCAGGGCAGTTCCCTCTTGCATTGCTGCAGTGGGGTAAATTTGTCCATATTATGACTCCATTAAGGAGGTTAATGGAATTACTATAGGGATTAATCAGCCTAATGTGTCAGTTGTTTTCTAGCTGCAGCAACAGCCCATGAGATCAGTGCTGAGATCCTATGCTAATAGGTGCCTTAAGAAAGGATAGCATGACATCTCTACCAGGATCATAGCGCTGGATTGACCAGCAGCTGCAGCAAGAAGCCTGTTTTGGTCAACTGCATCAGCTTATGCAGGCTGGATAGGAATCCATTGCTTCTCTTTAATAGGCTGGGGAGTATGCTGACAAGCCGTGAAAAATGTTATTTCTTCCTCAGAAATATTCTTGGTGCATGTCAGGTAGGGGAATGCACCTGCTTTCATCCTTGTGTTTCTCACAAGCCAGAACAGAGGCACTCATTCCTACAGGCCTTGTAGCCATCCTTCAGCGCTTCGCACTTGTATACTCATTTGGATCCGTAACAAACAAAGTCTGTGGTGATGAGCAGAGTAACCATGAATATATACCCGAAAAACCCTTAGCTGGATAATCAAAACATGTAGGATATACATCCTTCCACACTGTGTGTGTTCGCATGAATGCACCATTGTTTCCATGTGTAATAGCAGTGAACAATAAAAAGTGCTCTGATTTTTCACATGGGTTATACTGTGCTTTTTGGCAGTTCATTAGCTGTCTTTGTACATTTGTTATTGCATACAGATGGACAGGTTGCAAGAAAAAACTAGCATTTGTTTATTGGTTTTGCCAATGATTCATCATATGATTTTGAACAAGTCCCTTCAGCCTTCCTAACTTAATGTAATGAACAATCTAAAAATGCATCTAACAATGAACTTACCGACCCATTCTAATTCCTATTTATAAACTACACTATCAACATCAGCTGAAATCTAGAGGAAAATTAAGCTATTATCATTGCCCACAAACAGCATCTCGATGTAGATTATTCCCTGCCAGTGCAATGGCATCAAGGTGAGCAGACAGTCACCTTGTCGCTGGAACCGGAGCCAGTGTCTCATGCGGTACACCTCAAGTTGGAAGGATTCCCAGGATTGTTCTTATTCCACAGACTGGTTGATGCAACCTCTTTTTCATATATTTCTGAAGGCAACAGTCTCCCAGCTTTTCATCCAGCAGCTTCCTCATGTCAGCAGAAATTATGGTTTGACACCTTCACCCTCTGCTTTTGGCATTTGCTGGACACTGGAGTCTCGGGCAGCTCATGGCACTCAGTGTCTGCCTCCACGCTGCCTCAGGCTGCAAAGCTCTTCGGGGCCGCATGCTGAGAAGGGCACAACCAACTCCGAGTTTTGGTGGGCCACTCTGCAAGGACAGCCCCCCTGCAGGACAACAGGACTAGCTGTCCATGAAGCCTGTTGCCTCTTCACACCAGGGTTGGATCCTGCCTGTCCCTGTGTGAGGGTCGCAGCTATCTGCACTCACTGCCAAGCCTTGGTACTGCTGAAGCACAGTGAGATCCCAATTTGAGTAACTGCAGCACAGTTCCCCACAATTATTCTTTCTGTCAGACATCTGTGTTCCTGGCTGTAAATTGCTGCATCGTCATCTTATGCAGCTAAATAGTTACTCTGCAGCAAATTATTTTATTTCATCAGTAGTGGTGGGATTTTCAGATGTATACAACCTTAACAGTTATGATCCTCTGGGACAAAAAGAGCTCTAAAAATGTAACATTACAGTGACCTTGTATATTGGCTGATTTTTCTGCACATTCCCAAGTGTGTGGAATGCCCTGTTTGGAGTAGAGGTTCTGCAGTAACAGTTGAGAGTAGCTCTTTAATTGATCAGCTGCCCTGACATCCCTTCGTCGTCATATGTGTGGAGCCACTTACAGAAAATGTAGCAGGGCTCAACAACTGTGAACAGAACCTCTGCTCTTTGCTATGATTTAGTAAATGAAGGTTGAACACAATGGCAATGTCACAAATTCTAAATCTGTTTAATAGCTCTAAAGTTTTTTATGGATAAATAATAAAAGCTTCCCATTTTCTGTGCTTAGAGAGCCATTATTTATTAGATGCATTTTATTAAATAGCAGTTACAATAGTAAATATATCTTGAAGCATGATTTCTTGTGACAATGTCTAACTACTTATAAAGGTTTTAAAAATAAAATGCTTAGGGCTTCTCTGGCTTTGGAAAGTGAGACGAGTATCACTTCTTCTCTGATAATACTAGTTGCTGAAGTAAACTGTCTGTTGCTTAACACCTTGCACAGAAACCACAGACTTTTGTTTTGTGGCTTGTCTATTTTAAGCATGGCTACCTGAAAAAAAGGTGCCACCTCTCAGGTCTCAGAAGCCTTTGCAATGACGGTATAGAGCAAATTAGGGATGCAACTGTGAAGTAAATCAGAAGTCTGTTCTTAGGCACAGTAAGAGTCTCATACAAAATCAGAAGTAGATGTTGTTCCTCTTCATACTACACAACTGGGCAGTCTTTAAAGCCAGCGTGCAAAAAGTCTTCATTGAATATCCTCAGATGATACAGAGTTAAAACTTGAAGAGTCTCAAGTAATAAGGTACTGGGAACATATGAGAAAAAACAGTGTGAAAGAGCATTTATCTTGTTTAAGAAATAGCCAATGCAAGGGAAATTATTGCAGTCTAAAAATACTTGCAAGGAGACAGAATAAATGAATGGGAAGACTCATTAATTGTAAGGACATAGCTGGAGGACAGGCAGTCCTGGATGGAGAGAAAGAAAAGCCAAGATTAGAGCTTAGGGGTCCTATCTATAATATAAAACAGTCAGAAGAGAGAAGGCAGGGAAAGTGACCCCAGTGAAGGAAGAAGTGATTTGACGTTGGTAGGGATGATGCACTGGGAGTCATCAAGCAGTAAGAGGTATGACAACAGAATTCAAGTTATCTTCACTGATTGTTGACTGAATGGACACAAAGAAAGCCCAGACTGAGAAAAATCATTGCTAATCACTTTCTGCACAAAATATCTCAAAGCCCCAGCAGAGCCAAAAGGGTTTTTCTCTCCTGAACAGCAAATGATGTTACAAGCAAGATGTGCATGGGTTGAAGCCATAAGTGGCAACAGCAGAGTCTATCTACCTCTCTTTGAGTTATTTAAAGACTAGCCAGAACAATTGTGGTTGGAGTAAAGCAATGACCTACTTGTTCCTATAAATACATGGAGAAGAAAATTTAAATCATATGTGGAGTCTCTGTGCCCTGCTAGATATTTAAATTAATGGAAACACAGTGCTGGACAACTTATATTCATGAACAGTAAGATGTTCTCTGATAACTACACATCCACATGTGGGTTCTCTGCTTTTCCAGCTCTTTTCCAGAAAGCCAGGGGAATAAATAGTCTTTGGAGATTACACCAAGAGTCAGCAAATATGGACCAATTAGTGCTTCAGTCCTCTTACAGAGTCATCCAGCCAGCAGCCTTGTCTTCATTACACCAAAGAGGTTTCAGCACTGGTTGTCCTGCTGATTCTAACTGGCAATTGATGCCACAGCTCGGGCAGGCCAGTTCCATGTCCCTTGAGGCTTTTGAAGCTAGTATCTTAAAGTGTCCCCAGATGTTTGCAAATAAAAAATGCAAGTTCTCAAGTGCTAGTGCCATATACTGTTTGCACAGTGCCTTATTTAACATGTTGACAGACACTTTTATAGTAGTTCCAAAATTGCCATCAATTAAAAATAAATGGAGCATGTTGATCGGTTTACTTCAAAAGAGGCAAAGTGGTGGATGGCAGCAGCAAGCTCTGCATGTGTAAGAGAAAACTCATCTTGTGATCAATGGAGATGGGAAAGTTTCATTTGTCTGATACTGATTTTCTAAATCCTGCTGCTACTCTACCTTGATCTTTAATAGTTATCAACTATTCACATTAGTTATCAACTAATGGCAGGATTTCCTGTGATTACTGCATACCTACCACCTTAGGAGAATGCACAGCCTCTGGCATGGATTTCAGCTCTTTTCTTCAGCCTGGCTTTACCACCAGTCATTCCCAGTTTCACGTTATTACCGTGCCTGACGGGAAAACTTCCATTAGACGTCAGGCCAGTCTTTCAGCTGCTTGTGTTGGATAAGAGGAGGTGAAGACACAAACCTGTGTATCATCAGACTACTGAAAATAGGATAGATTGTTTTGCCATCACTGTACCCTAAAGAATCTTATATATACTGGGCAACGGGGTTAACACAGTGGACCCACATCAGGGTGCCCTAGGAGTTAACAAGCAACTGCTGAATGCAGCCTTGTCACAAAGGCTGTTGTCAAGGAATGGTGTTATAATCTAGAACTGCTTGAGACCACAGATGAGCTTTACGATGAGTGACAGCAGAACAAGGGGCAGATCCAGCATCATCAGCCACGATTCCTAATGGTTTATGATTGCTGGGAGGAAATTGTTGACCAGTACAACATGAGCAATCTTTGTAGGTCTAAACATGAACTGCCAAAGTCAAAGAGGTCCACAAAGTCCAGACACTATGAAAGCTGCTTGGAGAAAAACCTCAAAATAGCATCACCTAAAGTAGAAAGTGTTTCACTAGATAAGAACTACCAAGCACTCAATGTGAAGATCAATGTTTTGAGTAATAGAAGTTCCTTCAAGACTTGAAGAACTTGTCCCCTTACTGACAGCTTTCAAGTTTTAGTCCTTTATTATTTGATATTCAAGGCTGTCACTAGATGTTCTTTCAAAACAGCCAGTGCTAAATTAAATAAGATTGGTTTATACAATACTGAAGACCACCCTGGGTCCTCCCAGTAGCATGTATTGATACTATGATTTTCTTCTCCAGGGACACCTGTAACACTCAGTGAGATGGATTTGTCTGAGAAAACCTTGATTAATCAAGCAGTTTATTACACGAAACAAAACTTGATTGAGATTTTGGAAATGTGTGGTGGGTTGACCTTGTCTAGATGCCAGGTGACCACCAAGCCACTCTATCACTCCCCTTCTCAGCAGGACACAGAGGGGAGAAAATAAGATGGAAAAAGCCTTGTGGGTCAAGATAAAGGCAGTTTAATAAAGCAAAAGTGAAGGCTGCATACAGAAGTGAAGGAAAAAAGATTTATTATCTTCTTTCCATCAGTAGGTGATGTGCACCCACTTCCCAGAAAGTAGGTCTGCAGTACATGTAGCAGTTGCTCCAGAAGATAAATGTCATAATAACCTATGCCCTCCCACTCCCCCCCCCCCCCGCTCCCTTTGTTTCCCCCAGCTTTTATTGCTGAGCAGATGTCATATAGTATGGAATATCCCTTTGGTCAGTTCGGGTCAGCTGTCCTGGCTGTGTCCCCTCCCAAGGTCTTGCCCACCCCCAGCCTACTGGTGAGGGGGGATATTGGAGCAACAGTCTTGATGCTGTGTGAGCTCTGCTCAGCAGTAGCCAAAACACCGGTGTGTTATCAACACCCTTCTAGCTATCAATGCAAATTGCAGCACTATGAGGGCTGCCATGGGGAAAATTAACTCCATCTCAGCCAGACCCATTACAAAATGTTAATGGCAAGGCAAAGAATTTTTCCTTTTCTCTTCAAGCCATGGTATAGGGTATAAAAAAATCTTTTGGACCCATCTATTAATGTCTCTAAACTAGTATGCACTATATTGCAATTTTATGAGTGCTCTAGCTCTCTTCCCTTTTACATACACTTGTCTTCCCTTTTACATACACTTGTCACTAACTGTCCAAGGAAATAAGCCAATTTGTGAATACAAAGCCATGCAAGAATTTACAAGGAAATAAAGGGACTTAGTGCAGAAAGCAAAATGTGGCAATTAAGTTCTACTAACCTGTCAGTGATACAGTTCATGGAGATCTAAAATCTCTTTTAAAGCTCCAAAAACTCATAATATTTTTAATGACATTTCACAAGAAACTATAAGACCCGGTTTCTGACTCCCAGAACTAAAGTATTTTCTGAGTGTATGAATTCAGCCCACCACCACCTCAGATTACTCTCTTTGTTCAGGGTAGTCAGGTGTTTCAGAAATTTGTCTATATAATCAATGCAGCTGACAGGCACAGCCAGCCTGGGCAGAGCCAACGTCCTGCAGCAAGAGTTGCCATCAGCTCAGAAAGAAGTGCTGCTGTCTGGGCTGTCAACAGCAGAGTGAAAGCCCCTGGGTCAGGCAAGGATATTCCATGTAACACAGAAGATTTCTACCAGATGCAGGGTAGAAGGGAAGAAGAAATTACATAGTGAGGCTGGAGGCAAAAAAACACATCTGTCCCCTTGACAATCTTTTCAGGGCTTTGTGTATTGACTAAACCTTGTGAACTAATTTGGCCAAAACTGGTCCAGTGTCATCCCATTAGTTATTGGCATCTTCTGGGAAAGGATGAATTTCAGAGGGAGCTCATTAGTGTATATATTATATTCACGGGAGAAGAGTAGGAAAGTGTGAAATACGTGAAGGAGCGTGCCAGCTCAGCCTACAAATTATAGCATGATGGACAAATGTGATATGAGCCTGCAGAATAGGATGGCAGCATTTCGGACTGTGAATGAAGATGAACATGAAGGAAAAATATACAATAAACCTATTCCATGGAGCTCTAATGCAATAAAGACATGGAATATTACATTCAGATTCTCTTCATTAGTCATATCGGATGAGTCCACAGAAAAGCCATAAATTATTAAGAAGCTGAGAAATGGATTTGTAAGGGGAAAAAGTGGCTACATTTGCCTAGCTTGGGTAACTACAGCCAAAGTGGATATGAGGAAAATGTGGCAACTATCCATATGTATTGGAGGGTGAGAAAAATAATTCTTGTTGGATAAAGCAGCATCAACTAGAAATAGAGTTAGATTTAAGAAAAGGAAATGACATGTTAAAATTTTAGGAAATATTTCCAAACAGCAGTTCTTCCACTGTCAGTCTTTAGGATAAGCTTATGCTGGAAAAGCTGAAATCTTCACATCTAAGGAGCTATAGAACTGAACAGGGTAAAGCACAGTGAATTGGTAAAAGCCTGGTGTTGCTGGAAAAGAGGAAAAATAAATGAGAGAAGCTTTTCCTTTTTACCTAGACAGTTGCTCAAGCTTAAGCCAAGGGAGGCTAGATACTGATCACACTCACCTGGGACATGTTCATATTATGCTGACCCTTTTCTGTTCTGTATTGCACTTCTTGCCGTCTCAGCTGGCTTCAAAATATTTATTAGTACCAGTGCTTTGTTCAACAGAAGTAACATTAAATACAAATAGTTGTGCAAATAAAGTAATTGTATATAGGTGATATTTGCTGAAAGAAGCACAAAACAGTGGTTTGGTCTTCTCTTTATAAACATGGGATTAGAGTATGTGATTCCCACATGGCTTCTGTTTGTAGATGCTACAGCAATGATTGGCAGATGGCAGAGAACTTACCAATTTTATATCCCTAAAGTAGTTTTCTGTTCAGTTATGAGTTATGATATTTCTCAGTATTTCAATAGGACTGAGAAATACCCACACTGCTTATGTTTTTACCCTTTTTTATGCTTTCAAATACCACCAGAATGACCACTGTATGTGTTCACAAACTGAAGAAAGCATACCTATATTTCTATTTGGGTTTTTTTTAACCTTGAAATGAACAGTTAGGTATGCTAACTTCCCATAACACAACTTTCAGATGGTGAGAAACATTGCCAATTAAGAAGTACTGGAAATGTTAAGACCCTTAAACAGAGCAGCTACATAAACACATGCAAACTGAGATGTCATAATAGATTTAAGACCACTTTTATATTCTGGCATAATTTTAGGATGTCCTTTCTTTTCCTTCTTTACTCTTGCTCTACCTCCCTCTCCTTCCAAATCTAATACAGGGAAACATTTTTGATAAAACATAGCAGGTCATGTGGAAAAGGTTTACATGGAAGAATAGGAAGACCTTTGCAGTAACTGAGAAAGAAGTAGACATTTCATTAGCTCAGCTATTATTGTTTATGAATCAAGTACAATGACCTTTTGTGCTTGTTTGATAAAATTTACTTACTGAAACCCCAGTGGAAATGTAACCAATACATAGTTTAAATTTCCAGCAAAGGCCTAAAATTAAGGTTTACATTGAAGTCAAAATGTTAAGAGGCTCTATGGATTTTCACTCCCCACAGGAAGCCTCTAAGGCATCACAAGCATTACTCTGGTGGTCAGAAGTCTCCAGCACTACATCAGAGCAAGTAATCCTTTTCCGGTTAAATAGCCAAATGTCAGGTCTTTTAACAAATGTGAATTTGGGGAGGAATGTTCAATCACTTGGATAATACAGATGCACAAATAGCAAGACCTAAAGTTTCTTCAAGGCATACAACAATTCCACTCATTAATGCACTACTATAAATTACAAGGCCATCTGAGAGAATTATAAATATTTAAACTATGTCCAAAGTCAGTCCTTGTGAATCTTATGTTCTGTTCTTTTCCACTTGGGCTCTGAAAAATCCCAGTGTCTCTCCAACAAATTGTGCAAACCATGTAAACATGCACAAACAAGCAGGACAGAAGCTCCATGGATGAAGAGACGATAATGAAAATACTGCTAGTCCTGCTAGTTGCACAGCACTGTAGCTCAGTCCAGGACAAAAGATTTGAGCACATTCTTAGCTTCAAGCATATCATTAGCTTCAAGCACAGCCACAGTCCCATATCTACAGCTGAACTAATCACATCCTTCATTTTATTAATGTGTTTCTCAGATCGGTTGCTTAGGCTGTGATACTCAATGTCTTCCAGGACTGCGTTAAGGTTATTTTTCTGATTCCAAATATTGTAAGTTTTTAGACATGAAATGTAACATCTGATAAGCCTCCAGGCTTTTGACCCTGGTTTCACATGTTTCATTACTACAGTTTGATGAGCAGATTTACATGCTGGGGAAGAAAATTACATGCATGGGTATAAATTAATACATGTGGGACAAAACATCTGCTTAGACACACAAAAGGGTTTTCTGTGTCTGCAACATAGCCATCTAACACTCTCTCCATTCCTCCAGCCTTATCAACCTTGAGACATTTACAGAAATTTCCCTGGATAGGCATAGAAGTAGAGATTTTAGTCCCCTATTCCTTCCTTTCAGTTTTCCAAACCACAAGGAGCCAGTCTCTACACTCACTTGTGGAATTATGTTATGGGAAATTAACCCATATATAGCTTAATTTATTAATATGAAACAAAACATAGGTTAGTATAACCACATAGATGATTTAGAAAACCATCTATGGGTTACACTATATTAGGGTGCTGCCTTTAGAAAACGCAACACCAGAACCGTGACAGCCCACAGCCATTACTTGTAATAAATACCAATATTGCAATTATTACATGAGAAGCTTAAAGCACTTTATAACAGGGAGTAAGTATTGCTTTTCTCATTTTACAGCTCAGAAGATCAAAGTGCCTTCTCCAGGTGAGACATGGAACAGAGCCTGGGGCCAGCTCAATTCCAGACATATGTTATTGTTTGAATTATTTCATGCAGCAGCAGCAACATTGGTGCCGAGTGCTTTTGAGCTGGGTGCTATATGCAGGATTAAGGCCATGAATTTAAACCTCCAACACACTCTGGCCAGAAGGAAGAGGAGGGGAGAAGAGCAAGCACTCAATGAAAGCAGTTGTGGTTAGAAAAGACAGCGTTCAGATTTTTTAAAAGAAATCTGGAAAACAGCTTTAGGACACTGTGTGCAGATGGTCACCTTTAAATTTGTTTTCACGCATCTGTGAGAAAAATCCTCCATAACATTGCAGTTCAGTATTGTTTTCATTTCTGCCTTTGTTCTTTTTCTTTACCAACAACTGCAACCTAGTTACGGTGGAATTTACTTCATCTTTTTCCACTTTCTTCCCCTCAAATTGCTGAGATTTTAGGCATCAGCCATATGGCGACCAGTTCCTCACTCAAAGTTCTCTTATTTTATCTTCTACCTAATGTGACTGTTTAGATTGTGGTAAAGGAATGGAAAATTACAGTGCATTGAGAACAGTGTAAGATTTAAAACAAGCATTTTGTCATGCCAAGGAAATAGTGAACATCAATAGCAGTCACTAAAACAAGATTGAGAGCTGATGTCACACATAATAAATATCTGATCTACCTCAATGTTTCTTGAGTTAATAAGAAAGAGACCAGGGCAAGTGTCAAAAAAAACCCAAAAAAGTCCAAAAGCCTAAGAAAGACGTGTTGGTGCTAATGGTGCTTTTTGGACATTAAGTGTGACCATAATTGCAAATATCAAATTCATGCCATTACATGTGGTCAGTTTCTGACATGAAGCTTGGGAGCCATGGAAATTTATGAGAATAGTCCAAGAAGAATTGAGTGCTGCTGTATTTGTTCTCATCCCCAACAGAAATGACTTCAGGCAAATACAGACTTCTTTTTAGTCACATTTACATCTTAAAGGGACCTAAAAGGGATGCTGTAGCCTGTTTACAGGAAAATGATGTGCTAAGGACTCCTCTTACATCAGAACATGGTGTGATAAGGAAATTACAAAAGCATGCCCAAAGTCAAGCTAAGCTGTGGTGAACAATAGCGTGTATCCTCCCTTCCCCATACTAATGTGAGATGCAGGCAACGGCCTGTTACTGTTGTCATTATTTTTTAAGATGTAATAGTGAATCTCTACAGCGCACCAAGAGCTTGGTTATTACTGAACCAGCTGCCAGAACAGTGATATGAAGCAAGAATACAGGTAGTCCTCTAAGGTGTTCACCCGCGGATAAACAGATGTTATAATGACATGGAACAGGAAAAGTGATATTGTGGAGTAATCTTGCCCCCAGGAATTCAGGTGGTTTGATTTTGGTTGTGTGTTGTTGTTTTGGGTTTTGTTGTTGTTGTTTTTTAATTGGCCTTCATCTGCTTCCACTCACCCAACTAAGCTCACTGATAAAATAACTTCTTTTACATCGGATGGCTCTAGTGTCTCAGACCAGTAGGTGTTTAGGTGCTGGAGAAGCAGTGGAATTTGAAAAAAAGCAAGCCTTAGAAACTGCAAGAATGCTTCCCATAACTTTGCTGGCTCCAGGATCAGGCACAGCAGTGCATCCTTCTGCTTTGCCTAACAGCACCATTTTAAGTTTGGCTGCAGAAAAAATGAACAGAGTAACAATTTTTACGTGCAGGCAAGTTTTATTTTTGCAACCCAGCCTTTCAAAGAACCTTTTGGCTTTGGCCATGAGGTGTATGTCCAGACTGCCCAACTTTATTTTGAACTGCTAGCCACCCATCAGGGCCATTGGTGTATCTGTGCACCAACATCTCTGAACAGCCTTGCCTCTCCAACTACAACAGTCTCTAGCAAATGCAGCCACTGCAGAGCACCAGCACTACAGCAACAGCCACCCAGTGCAGTTCACTGTTTTGCTCTGTTCCAGTTTGTGCTGGCTGCAGCTCCCATTATACATCTGGAGGCACTTCAGCATTCAGAGAATGATCTTCCGGCTCAGACTTGCTTTCCTTGCACAATCAGCGTGGAAACAAACATTTCAGAATTCTTTCTGGCCATTTCTCACACAAGTGATGTCAGCAACCCATGTTGAGAGCGTTCTCAGCAAGCACAGTTGCGCAAGCACGCTGCAATCACTGTCAGCAATGGATGCTGAACAGTGGGAGCCAGTTTCACTCTGATGAAGACTATCCCTTTCTGACTTCTGAGCATGTTTGGACATGTTGTATAGCATTATCATTTGCATGGGAGACAATACTTAGCAAGAATACAAAACAACAGGCATTGTTAACACTGAGTAAAACAGCTTTCCTACTGCCCACTCTTATTTCACACTTTCCACACTAAACACTGCTCATCTTACAAAATAGTCATTGCATTGAACTCTGGCAAATGTAGAACAACTCTTATCTAGTACAGCGATGTTTTGTACCAAAGAAAACTCTTTTTTTTTTTTTTAATTAGAATTTTCAGGAATATGGTGAAAAAATGGTACTTGTACTCATTGAGCTAGCAATCTTCTCATGGGATGCTGTTTCATCCTCACCTAGGAGATGTCCACTAGTCTCCTCCTCCCTTGCAGACGATTGAGCAGTTTTGGCTGCCTATGCAGGCTTCTGCTTCTTCAGTGTGAGGTGACGGAACCACTCATCAAAGTTGGGGTTCTGTTTCCTGTCCAGGCAAACCAAAATGATCCAGGAGAAAGGGATGATGGAAATAACATCTTCCCCCACCCCCAGAGTCCAGCCTATTTCCATATTATTTGTGATTGACTGAAAAAATAATGCTATGACTAATGTCACAAAACACTAAACTTCCAGCCAAAATACATGTTAATTTCTAATAAAAACATGTTAGTTTTCCATTGAAAGCACATAACTTTTTCAAGCAGTCCTATCTGTTAAAAAACAATAAGGATTGGGTTTCGGTCTGTTATTGGATTTTTTAGTCCTGGTAAATATAAATGGCATAAAAATCCCCCTCCCTAGTGCTGTGGAAAAAAGGCAAGGTTGCCGAAGTGGACATGGTTAGAGGCATTCTAGTTTCATTAAACTAAACTAATTTAATTGAAATATGAATGAGAAGAAAACAGTGAAGAAGTTGATGAAACTCCCTTTTTGGCCCTGGAACGTTCACTTCCTCAATTTCTTAAAATGTTTGAGATGCAGAAGAAAGCTCTACGCTGGCAGCACTCCATTTCAAGATAGAAATTACATTGCTGCAGTACAGAATGGCAAAAGCATTTCACACAAATTTCTGTTGAGCAGTTAGGAAAAAGCCAGATGTATTCCTCTCGTCATGACAACAGCTTGATTTCCACTTCAAAAAGTAATTCAGGACATTTTAAACAACAGTTATTAAACATTTTAAAGTCAGCAAGTCTGAATTAGTTGTGATTGAAAATTTAACGGGAGCCAACCAAGAAGCTCTCTGGACCGTCAATACTATATTAATGAATTTCAGACCACTAGGAAAGATCTCAGAGGACTGAGGGGATGTAAGAACTAATACAGCACCAGCTTCTGGTGGGCAGGTAGACTGACCTGAATGAACAAAGGTTGGACAACTGAGAGAAAATAATAGAAAAACCCACAATTTTTTATTAATGAAGGACATAAAAAGCCAAAAGAATTCAAATTAACGAAGCTTATAAGAAATAGAACTGGTCAAATAAAATTGATTCCTTATCCTGATGAACTAAAATAAAAAGTTGGTTGAGGACAAAGCCAACGCAGATATATTTCTGATGGGCATTTAGTAGTGTGCCACATGACACAGACTGAAGCCAGAATTATACAAAATTAACCTGATGATGTGGAATGCATTACAGCTATGGCTTCTGAATGGTATACAGATCTAGTAAACAGTCTTCTACTCTTATTTTGAAAATGGTATCGAATTGGTTGTTGACTGCAACATTATTTAGTATTATTTTTAATAATCGGAATACAACATAAAATTACCTTTAAAATCTAAAGGTGGAAAAGTTTTGAGGGAGATAAATGCAGGTAAGTAATGAATGCAACTGGTGACAATAAAACCATTTTTTTTGCTTTCTGGCTGTAAACTGCAGTCAAAGGAACGTGGAAACATACTTAAAGGACAGACCTTCACCAACCGCTGAAGCAACAGGTCCAAGGATGATTTAGATTTCCAATCTGACACCATGGCTGCTATAAAAAATGAGGCAGAGTAGCAATGGGGAGGGTTGATATTGTACAACTATTTTAGCAATCCTGTTTTGCTCTTAATGTTAGTGTTCCAATTAAAAATGGATTGAAATAATTTCAAAGGATCCAAAGAAGAGTGCCACAGATGAACAAAGGATTCAAAAAATTCGAGAGCTTAATCAGTTAGTTTAAAAATGAAAGCTGAAGAATGACTTGTTCAGTTTGTAAATGCCTACAGTGAAAACAGCAATGTAACAGCATGGACTTCAGATTAGCAGACAAAAGGCAAAAGAGCTGGCAGCTGGATACTGAAAGATGACAAATTCAGGCTCAATATAAGAAGCACATTTTTAACAATAAGTAATTACATTTTGAACAATTTGGGTGGATTCTTCATCCCTAGGAGCTTTCAAATCAAAGCAGGATGCTTCCTCTAAAAACATGCTTTAGTTCAACCACGAATTTGAGGAAGTCTTGGAAACTGATCCACAAGTGAGCAGACTGAACACATGGTGTTTCCTTTGCAATCGGATTACACGGGAATAGTTAAGTTTGCCTCATGGACATACCTCAAAGGAGGTACAGATTTAAAAAGAGAAGTCTCACGGACCATACAATACAGTTGGGGGCTATATGGCTGCATTACACAGAGGCCTGAAAGGAAGCATCACCTAGACACAGCAAGGGTGTAAAATTGTCTAGGTAGGGACCCCACGTTTCTGTCCCAGGAATTATGAGAACAAAAGTGGTAACAGCAAGCTATGTTCAACCTCGTGGATGCCAAGTAGCATCCTGGAAGAAGCAATTCACCTTTCTGGCTTCAGTGAAATAAAGGTGAACACGTCTGACATCCTGCAGATAGACTTCACCATGTAAAGAAAAGGCTAGCCAGCAGAGAACTGAAAAATTCCTGCTTGAATTCCAAGCCTTTTACAAATACAAAATCTGCAACCATCAAGTTTCCAGTCTTAGGGAATAAAATTACTTCAACTGATGGCACTCCTTTTTGGATGTAATGAGATTCAAGTTATTGCCTTGCCTGGTGCCAAGCACTTCAACCAGGATCACTGTCTTGTACCTAAGGACAGG
Source organism: Streptopelia decaocto (assembly GCF_964273445.1). NCBI lineage: Eukaryota > Metazoa > Chordata > Aves > Columbiformes > Columbidae > Streptopelia > Streptopelia decaocto. The sequence continues at coordinate 23,930,287 of NC_138661.1, forward strand.
ATCTCACGCCACAAATTCTGCTGGGTGTTCTGGGAATGATTGCCTAGTTTTTACCCATCTTCGAACAAAGAAAAGGTCACATAAAGATGGCCATATTTTGAAAAATGTGTTCTTCTGAAAAGCTGGTATACAGATTTAGTTGAAGACGTTCTTCAAGAGAGAGTAAAACCTTTCACTCAAGTAATTCTTTCAGTAGCCAAGATTCTCACTTCACAATTCAGAACTTCTGCATAGCCGGCTGACAGGATTAAAATACAGTGTAGGAGTTCACCTCGCACAGACGGTGAGCATAATGTACAGTCATCGCATGGAGATAACAGTTCGCAGACGGAAAAATCCTTCCAGGTTGTTCATGACAGATCTATGGCAATGGTCACCCACGACAATATATTTTTAGTGTTCTGTACAGCCCACTTCTACTTATGCTCCTCCCAGAGACCCTTTAATTCATACATACTGTTAAAACCCACATGACTTCTGAGAGATACATCATAGTATCACTTTTGGATCTGCACTTTCCCGCATGTGCAACATGCTGTTGTGGAGCTGAGAAGCATGCTCTGGAACCAAGGATTTTGCAGTTTAACAGCATTAAAATAGGCCACAAACTTTTCAAGTATATACTTTATTTCATTAATATTTCACAGTCTGTTTCTGTAAAGTTTTAGCAAAAAGGTCATGTTCTATAACAGATTAGGCTGCTGTATTCAGAGCTGGAAATGGACTTCAAAAGTACAGAAAAGGTTTACATTCCAACTAGAGCAGTAGAATTTTAAAAATACATAGTAAAAGTAATCAAAAATACCGTTTATTAAAACTTAATAGAAAACCAGCAGTCTGTCTGACCCATCAAACTACTCTGCCTGCTAGCTGTCAGCAGCAACTGAAGCCCCAGCAAGCCATCTGATTGACTTTTTAGACTGAGACAGCTGCCTTCAACTAACTCGTTAATGCAAAGTCTTGCTGCTCCAAAGGTCAAAAAAATCTGTGAGTTCATTGCTTACAGGCTTCCAATCAGAGAGGCTAATGTTTCTGCTCAGGTCTACTAGACCACTTCCAGATCCTGCCCAAAACCAGGACCTATTCTGCTCCTGATGTAGTCAACTAATTTTCTCAACATGGCTCCTAGCTAACCCATTTTATTACATTGTAGCCAAGGAAAGCCCTTATTGTTTACAGTTTTATCAGGACTTCTAGGAAAAAAGGCAGCTAAGAGAAACTGAACAGAATGATATTTTATGACATACCTGTCACTAGGGGCCTTCAACATCCTTCTTTTATACATGTTGTGTAAAGATTTGCAATTATCTAGGGATATGCTTCCTAAGGGCCCCCAGATTTATATCTAATCGTTTCAGAGTGGATTTTTCTAGTTCAGCAAGTACTATTTAAGTCTGGACTGATGCCCAGTAGGAGATTGCTAACCAGCTGCTGGACTTTATTCACAGATTTATTGAATATATATTTATACAAATTACACCAGCTGAAAGGCCCATCAGCTGCAAGCACACCCACTTCAGCCCTGTCAAGGAAATAAAATACATGTGGTAATGTATGAACTATGAGAGATTTCTATCAGCTAGAGTCTCCCCAAGTCAGAGGGTATTACCCTGCAAGGCAAATTCTTCCTTCCATTTACTCTATCAGAGCGGTGGAAATAGGAATGTTTGTCTCAAACAGCTAAGATTGGACTTATTTTTTTTCTGACTTCCTCTGATCTCTGGGTAGCCTGTGTCCATCATCTTGTTTTCTAGGACAATCACCTCCTAAAATATATATATGTTCTGAACTTCAAATTATCCTATTTGATGGGTAGAATAAGGATTTCAGGAAAGCAGCAAAGATATCCTATGCATTTTCTCACACCTCACCTCTAGGCCTATTACAGGTATCAGATCAATGGAACTGCCTCCTACTGCCCCTCTCCTGTAAGAAGCTCAGAAGAAACAAGCTTATCTCCTGGGATTCCTTCACAAATGGCCTAAGGTATCATCACATCTATCCTGCCAAATGGAACTGAGTGCAGATATCACAACTTATTCCAAAAGAACTATATCAGACATGTCCTATGTTATTACACTGTACTATGCTGCCTTCCTGCCTTCTGGGTTTGCTGGCTGAGTTTTGATATTGCTGTGCTGTGAGTTATGAGACATCCTAGTATGCATAATTATAGCAGGTGTATTTAAAAAAAATACAAGACAGAACATAGTCTATGAACACTTGCCTTTTAATCAGCTCCCTTGTACTGCACTAGTCTTCAGCAAGTGGGCAGGATACCACGAAAGGCATGGCTGTTAGTTTGCTACAGCTCCCCTAAGGCAAAGCTTGCCACAAAATTTCTCTCTAGGCCTATGGCTAGTACAAATACAACTCACATTTCGTCTCTTTATAAGACATGTACCGCATTTCTTTTCATCAGTTTAAAAAGGAGGAAACCCTGTACAAGAGAGAAGCAACTCACAATTTCTCTAATGCACGTATTTGAGGAAGACTACAAAAGCATTCGCCACAGTATTCTGCAATATTGATTCCCAGAGGCATCAGAAAATGAAAAGGTCTAGTCACAAATTAGTCACTCTATTTTTAAGTATCTTTTTTTTTTTTAAGAATCTGAAACAGATGATAGAAGTGATCAAAACATCAAAATAGCTGGTCACCTAGACGGCACAATTTTTTAAAAACTTTGTCACACAGAAAGGAACATACCATAAACAATCCAGATGCCTTAACGTTCTTAGACAAAGCCACTCTTGGCTCTCTGCACAGACTGCCTCTGAAAAAAAACCTTCAGATTGAGGGCAGTGACATAGTTAAGTGTCTAGGTAAAATAAAATTAAATAAATATCTGTAGAACAGCTTTTGTAACATGACTACTGTGGATCTCTACCAGTAAAGACTAATATCTTATGCACACAGTGGTGTTAGCTACATATCAAGACAAGCAGGCTAGGAATGATATAAATGTATGTAGAAGAAAAAATGTTTTGGTGGGGTCTTTAATTTTTTAAGTTCAAACTCAGGTAGCTAAAATTATCAGGGAGATTATCTAAGCTGACATCTCTCTCTTACTTTTTACTCCCACCCCTGCCTCCCCCCGTTCTTTCTCCAGGTACATTCATCTGACTTCTCTAAATAAAAAAGGGAGGAAAGTGGGATGGGAGAAGGACTTGTTTCACCACAGGCCATTGTGCTTCTTTTCCTTTCACCCCTCTCCTTTCTTGTATACTTAGCAAACTGATTTCACAGAAAAAAAGGAGTTTAGGCTTGTAAACTAAAGATATACACACCAAATAATATGCAACTAGTCTTGCCAAATAAATCCTGGTGAATGAGTATCTTCCTCATACTGTTTTAAAAAGAAGTCACTGCAGTCTTCAATAACAATCTTCAATCTGTTTGCTACTGAGAAAATCCAAAGCCACTTGCCTTGTACACTTATTAACCATTAATAAACATAGCTTTGGAACAAACATTTCCAGTGCAAGCCTTGTGATCTTCACTCACTCAACTGTACAGATCAAAATCAAAAGTATACGCATCAAAGCAGGTCATTTCACTTGGGTCCTAAGACACCCATCACTTTGACCAAAGACTGCAACGAATATAGAATGCTGCTTCAGCACAAGCAGATCTCCACTAATTTAAATACATCAAAACCCCCAAACAAGACTCTCTGTTCTCAGAAAGGACAGCAACAGCCCAAAGATACCACCCCACCAATGTTAAGCTTCCTCTCCTCACACCAATGCCCTTCATCTACTTGCAGCTGATGATGGCCCAATAGTGGGGCCTGTTCTGCTGTTCCATTGTCAGGACTATCTGCAGATGGGAAGAGGCAGATGCTTGCTTGCAGAACACTGCAAATGACTGTCTTTTCACTCCAAGAATGGGAACATGCCAGCAGAGCACATCCAAGCTTCTCGAGTCCAAGGAAGTGCACAGAGTTAGCATGGAGTTCAAGGTCACTCTGAAATAGTAAGTACTCATCTTGTCAAGACCCCACCATGCTATTTCAGTCCCACAACTGCCTCTGAAGACAAGTTGTTAACGGCATGCCACTTTGCAAGTCTTGGACTCAGAAACTGCTCAAGTAAAAGCTTGAGACAGGAAATCAGAGGCACAGAAACAACCTGACCAACAGTTATGTACCTTTTTATTACACACTGGGATAAGTGGAGTCTTCGAGGTTGCTACCAGCTTTATCAGATCCTGTTAGAGATGCTTCTAGCTCTGCCCATGACTGTGGAGCATTGTTCTTTATTGCCTCTATGAAAAGCTGTGTTTGATGCTTCAGCCGGTCCAGCTCGGCCTGAGTCACCTGGTTCTGATGAATGAGCTCCTTGGTTTTTAAAGTGATCTCCAGCAATCCTGACCTGCGTAGCACTACAAGTGTATTTTGAAAGCGTCTGCACTTGCTTTGTTGTTGCAAGAGCAGCTCAGGGGTAGTGCAAATCTCCTCTGGTACCAATGGGGGGCTCCATACTGCAGACTGCATTGTAGTCTGTGCTGCACTCTCGCTCTCTTGCGGGGTGCACTTTGTTGCCTGCAAAGTTCCAAAAGGCAAAAGAGCAGTCACACCTGCCACTTTCTGAGTGTCACTGGAAACACGATGAAAACCAGGAAGTGCTGACAGTTTTCCGCTTGTCACCAGAGTTGAAGAACTTTGCTGGTTAGAATCCTGAGGAGTCTTAAAGCCAACTGGTAGGTGGGCAAAAGGACTAGTAGGCAAGCCTGTGCTCCTGGATACAGGAGAAGTCTCCATCTTCGGTGCTTCTGTGCAGAGTCGCTTATGGCTACTGGTTTCCTGACATTCTTCTAGATCAAAGGAGTGATCTCTTTTGCAGGGCTGTGGTGCTATTTTGGGATAAGAATTCAGGATGGGCAGGTAACTAGTGGAGTCATTTCTCTTTTTCCCAAGAGGGTGAGGGTTAATGGGAGGTGGGATTGATGGACGAAGAAACACTAGCTGTGGCTGGGCTGGAATCACTTCAAAGGACGGCTGCACAGTCCAAGATTGGAGCTGTGATGAACTCCCCTGAGAAGCACGAAGCGGGAAAAAAACAGAAGTCTTACAAGAACATTGTAGAAGACAATCAAAAAATCTTAAATGAAACAGGTGGAGTGTGCTATTTCTCCATATTTGATCTACACTGTCCAATTAATACATTCTGAACAGTTTTCCATCAAACTCATCCTTCTCTTTCTTTGACAACAGAGCACAGCACTAGAATCAAAGCTGCAATCCATAATCCTTTTACTACGGAACAGCAGATACATTTAAAACCAGTTCAATCTGAATGTATACATGCTTTACTAAATGATGATTATGGTGCATGCTTATATTGTACAATGCTCATGGGGGCAGAACAACATGTGTACAGAAAAGTTGGAGAATAATTAAGCATTGTGGTTATGAAATATTTTAGAATGGTCAAAGAAAGACTGCACAGACATTTTAGGAACAATTCAGACTTCCTCTTTGTTGAAGGGCAGTAACTCTAATCTTGTCAATTCTATTCTTGCAGAAAGCTTTTGAAATCTTTATTTAAAAAAGATGACAGCTGTTCAGTAAGTCTTGCATTCTTAAGTACAATACGCAGTTCCCATAAATGTAAAACCAAGAAGCAGGATAAAAAAAAAAAAAAAAAAGTCTGTTGTAAGCCCAGGGCAGTTTAACTCCACACCTCTGGAGAAATGGTCTGCACCGATAAACATTAAAAGCATTATATTTCAAGAAAAATGCCCAAGTTTTTACTCCATCCCACAAGCCATATTCTGCAATATAGGGGAATACATCAATTTTTACAAGACATTACCTCTTCCTCCTCCAATACATTACTACAGATCTTCATGCGATCTCCTGGCCAAAAAGCATGACCACTTTTCTCCAAACGTATCAAATGGTCTAGTAAGCAATACTATTTCTTTCTGAAGCAAAATATCACTTCTTAATACATTTATCACCACTACAATTATACTAATGTACTAATATAATATACTGTCAGTTGCTTTCCCAATTCGTTATGACTTGCAACGCTACTGGCAGTTTTTAGCTAGCACGAATACATTGTATTATTTTTGGTACTATACTGAGTCACCTGAAATCCATCTCCTTTCCTTCAGTCTCAGCATTTGCCAGATTAAATCTTTTAACACAGAATCACAGAATGGTTGGGGCTGGAAAGGACCTCTGGAGATCATCTAATCCAACCCACCTGCTCAAGCAGGTTCACCTAGAGCAGACTGCACAGGAATGTGTCCGGGCAGGTCTTGAATGTCTCCAGAGAAGGAGACTCCACAGCCCCTTTGGGCAGCCTGTTCCAGTGCTCTGGCACTCTCAAAGTAAAGAAGTTTCTTCTCATATTCAGATGGAACCTCCTGTGTTTCAATCTGTGCCCGTTGTCCCTCATCCTATTGTTGGCACCACTGAAAGGAGTCTGGTCCCACCCTCTTGACACCCATCCTTGAGATATTTATAACCACTGATGAGATCCCCTCTCAGCCTTCTCTTCTCCAGGCTCAACAGACCCAGCTCTCTCAGTCTCACTTCATAAGAAAGGTGTTCTAGGCCCCTAATCATCTTTGTAGCCCGACACTGTAATTTCTTGCCCTTCTTAAATGCAGGGGCTCAAAACTGGACTTCAGATGCAGCCTCACCAGGGCAGAGTAGAGGGGGAGGAGAACCTCGTTCGACCTGCTGGTCACACTTTTCCCAATGCACCCCAGGATACCCTTGGCCTTCTTGGCCACAAGGGCACATTGTTGACTCATGGTCAACCTGCTGTCAACCACAACTCCCAAGTCCTTCTCTGCCATGCTGCTTTCCAGCAGGTCCACCTCTAACCTGTACTGGTGCCTGGGGTTATTCCTCTTCTGCTGAAGTCCATCTCCCTAGTAAAGGACTTGAACTTGTCAAAAGCAGGTATTACTAACTTATAGGACAGACCTGAAGATGAGATTCAGTTACCCATGTAAAAAAGTTAATATTACTACCTTATCACAGAAGAAAGGAGAAACACATTTAAAAGAAAAGTATCTGGAGATGTTAGGAGTGAGAAAGTATATAAATACCACGACTACACACATACAGAACAGAACATCAAGCCTACAGGAGCAAGGTTTTGGTGTCAGAAGTTGTGATTTATTGCACAGTTGTACAGTATCTAGCAGAGCAGAGCCCCAAAATCATTGAGCTGTGGCAACTGTTTATTTTGTTCTTGTTTTTTCCTGTCTCTGTTATGTACTGTCTTCTCCTTTCCACTCATGTTGCATTCTGCCCTTGTTATCCTACCCAAAAATCTCAGTCTTAGTAGAGAAGGACACATTTCATTTATTTTACTAATTCTGCAAAGTGGCTTTTTTTTTTTTCCTAATGAAAGCTAATATCCTGCGGGTATCAGTGTCACTTGTCTAAAAAGGCTTCCTACTTATTAAGAACTTTTACGAGACTTACAGAAACCTTGCCATAAGCAGCAATGTTTCAGAGCATTAATCCCTGCTTCATTTTTTTTTAGTAACATTATTGTTAGCTGTTTACACTTTGAAATTGGGACATCAGGTAACCATCACTGCGCGGGATCACAGTGTTTCTAAGACAGAAGGATGATGCTGACTGAAACTGAAACTAGAACAAATAAACAGCAGTAACTTGATACTGCCTTTTTTATTTTTTTGTCCAGCAAGCCCAACTGAGCGCTGTGTTGAAAAGACCATTTTAAAAAGATGACCGGCATGACTATATGAGGTAACTAGGCATAACAGAAAGATCTAGAAATATACTTCACTATATTCTGACCTAGACTAGTTGCTTTTCTTTATTGCAGTAAACATTTTTCAGTTTAACATTATTGTCCTTAACTATGCATAATTGGACTTACATGTTATGACGCACTGCTCCAACTCTTCCTCCCCAAATTCCCTTTTTGCTAGGCTAACAGGTTTTTTTTTTAATATATATAATTTTAATATATATACACTAGCTACTTATTATTAGCTACTTCTCTTAACTGTTTGCACACAACCTGGAGTTTAACATTAGACTACCACTGCAATCAGTGTTTTATTTTTGAGCTCTGGGCCAAAGGCTATCAACCTTTGGTGAAGCTTGCCTACTCTCTGCTACATGAAAACTTCTGCATGTGTTTAGACACTGTTTTGTCCACACATCTAGGAACATGACTATAAAATGTTTCTTGTCAAGATAAAGCACAACACTCAGAGTTCAGAACCATCTCCCCCACAAATACACAATCTGCCAAATACTAACAGGAACTCCTATCTGTGCTGGCATCGATACACAGTATTTGAATTTAATAGGTTTTGCTTGTTATAACAGATTAAGTAGAAAAAGAATGAGGATCTATATCCATTTCTCCCCCGCTCCTTCTCACTTTATTCTCAGAAGTATTCTAATAAAAACCACTGAAAAACTTTTGCTCTGCTCAGAAGACATGAGTGAGTACAGAGCAAGAGGTCTAATAATATGGGAATACTTGGAACTGTGAGCTCTCATATCTTCTGTTCCAATGTAAAAGTTCGGAGTCTCTCAGATGTGCTGGAAGAACAGCACATAACAATATACTGGAGGACATGAATAGGGGACATAATTGCTGCAATGTGAGGCATCACTTGCAATTGAGAGAAACAACTGTTAAAGTAAAAATGCCACAGCTAACTTCAGATATGGATTTTTTTCTTTTATAACATTCTGGATTAGTCCTAGACACTGCACATAAAGCACTTCCAGGACCTAAGAACTAGGAAGCATCCTAGTTTTCTTTTTCATTCAATAAAGGTAGTAAACATGAGCTTGCAAGAGGAAAAACACTTGCTTTTTTGTTTTGATCATTGGTGCTACTTACATAATATTCTTAAAGATCTATATTTTAGAGATCCCTTTGAGACAAAAAGGGTTATTAGATGTAGCAAAGATTCTCCATTTCACATTTTTTCCATCTTAGTGCTTCTAGCTCCCCCTCAAAAAAACAGGCTGTCTCAATAGTACTTTTCAAGTTACCAGTTACTTTCTGGATTGCAACAACTTTGTAATATCTTCTTGAAAGGAAAAACATGTTAAGAAAAAAACAAAACAAAACAACAATTTAAGAACATGCAATATTTTTCAATATATTACTTCGTCCCTACCTGCTTAACTAACACATTTTTCATTACGACCATAGGAGAAAGTGCAGGAAAGGAGTTGCTTGTAGTCACTGGGCATTGCCAAGTCCCATCCTCTGTGTTCCAACACAACGCATTCAGCACGTCCTCCGAGTCAGTCTGCTCCATAGCACTTGGGCACTCTGAACTTCCATCTGCCAGATGCAGAATTCAGCTGTTAGTTGTTTCATATGCAGCATCCTTGTTAACTCCTTTCATTTCTAATATTCTGCTTCCTTTCAACCACGCCACAAAGAACAACAAATTTTCATTCTAGAATACCAATAAAATTAGACCTGCTGTGACAGCTGTCAAATAGCCTTTAATAAAAGGCTTTATATTTCAGGCCAGTTCTCATGCAAACATTGTCTCCAAAAAAACCTATTGCCTTTTGTACTTTTGTATTTAGACTTTAAGGGACTGCATACTACCATGAAGACAGCTCTAAAAGCTGGTGCAGGAAAGAACTACAAGCTCCAGCATTGCAACAGCTGCTGTCTGTGTTGCAGGCATTTTGTGTCTTGAAGTCCTCTATGTACAAACCCAATAAGGCAGGTATCTCTCACAAAAGCATTTTCTTTCTTTTAAAGGCAATCTTTGCACACCTGTGTTGACTATTAAAATGCCACACTGTGTTTACATTTTACAATTACTCTCTGGTTTATCAGGCTCTACTGACAATCTGGTCAAATGGTAAGAGACATTAAACCGCATAATCCAACAGTTCATTCATCACCGCAAAGAAGAAAAACTGATTTTGCCATCCCCACTTCTAGACTTTGAAGTCTAAGATTCTTCAATTAATTTCATAATTTTAAATTACCACACCACTCAAATTCACATGATGAACTTTATAACTACATAAAGCTCTACTCCAAAAACGTTTGAAGGTGGGATGTTTGCAGATGCAACCTGTCCTGCATACAAAGGCCCACCAGGTAAGGAGACATAAACTGTAAGAGCCAGAGTCAGATTTGTCAAACATCATCAATAAAAGCAAAGTCTGAGGAAGATAACAGCAAAAAAAAGGTAACATAGTAGTTTTCTAAACCTGAATATCCAGAATCTTTGTCAGATTCAACTGCCGCCATGTTGAAGCGATGGTTCAAGCTCTTCATTTCCATCACTTTGTCCAGCAGTTCCTCGAGGGTCTCAATAGATGACTATTTTGTCTCCATGTTTCCATAGTGCTGCAGGCAGTTTTTAACACCTCTTCCACTGAGCAACTAAAAAATAGTTCAGAATAAAAAGATACTTTCTCTGAGTCTAAAGAAAATTCCATCAGTGTAAAATAACAAAGAAGGCCACGTTCGTCCTTATGGAAATCTGGTTATCAAAGGTTTGCTGCATCTGTTAAGCAATCTGTAGAATTCTATTAAACTCCCAGCTTCACATTTGCTATGTTCATCACACATTTGAGTTATCAAAGGCTTGCCAATAAAACCAATTTACTCCCTCAAAAACTCTCTAAACTATGCATGTTTAATAACGCATTGCAGAGCAGAAAAGACAGGAAACAACTCTTTGCATCAACTGACATTTTGCTTTGTAGAATCTTCTGAACTGAAATTTTATATCTGCCTTAGGCTGATTTTTTAAGTTTCAGGAAAGTTTCTATGATCCAATCTTTCAGTCCCCTGCACCAACTACAAGAAAACAACATCATACTAGGCATGACTATTGAGTCCTTTAGGGTAGGTTAAAAGATGCCAGAAAACCTACAGCACATGAAGGAAGAAAGAAATTATTTGAAGCAGAAATGTAATACAGGTATTTTACTTAAAAAAAAAAAAAAAAAAATTACTACTGCTGTGAATACCATCAATAAATCAAAGGTATTATAGAAGTACTGAAGACATGGATGCAGTTGAGGTGGCAGAATGCACCCATCTCATTCAGCTCCTTTCTCCAGGACCTGAGCAAGTCCGAATACAGGACATGGGTCAGCCAACATTACCAAATTACCTGAAGTAGAGTAATTTCATACTTAAAATGACTAAGTAAAGTATAAGGTAGATTCATCTGGACAGGACAATGCATAAGTACTTTCTAACTATGTTATAAATTCTGTCAGACAATGTAATAATTCCTTACTGTGCACACAAAACTTGGGAAATAGGAACGTAGTTTCTTGACCTGCTAAAAATGTAGTGCCCAATTCTACAAAGTTCAGCAACATGAGTAACAAAGACAAAACATCAGATAGAAAGTATAAGTTGTTATCTGTAATTAAATCAATGCCCCTCTGAGTCAACTGGGATAGTTGTGTATCTCTTTTCACACTGCCAGTGAGCTAACTGGAGACTTTCAGAACAGAAATATCTCAAATTATTCAAAGAATGAAACTCAGATAGAAAACTAAGGCATATTTCTCAGCCTCTCCCCAAAACAAGATAAACTAAAAGCTACTCGTAAACAACTTTATTTTTTCCCCCCAATAATTAAAAGCTACTTTTATCTTCTAAAAACTTCGCTATTCCAGGGGCTGAATCGCAAAACAAGTCAGTTGTACTAGGTGAAGCCAATACAACAAATACAGCTGAATCTGCAAAGCTGGGGTTTCATTAATACAGTTTGTTTCACCCTCAAAAGTAAGTCATCAGAGAAAAATAAATTCAAGTAAGCGATCAGAGAACAAGCTGGGGCTAAAGAAACCCATACTGCTCCAAGTGCAACACATACTGTACCTGCAATGCACTCGTAGAGGAGACATGGCCTTAGAAATGCCATCTTCTTCCCACACACAGAATGAAAATACTGGAAGGCTGAAACTAAAAGCTATGACAATCAGAAAAATGTGTAGTTACATTATGGCCTCCCACACTACATACTTGTCACAACCTTCAGCTGCTTCCTGAGGGTAGGCAGGATCTAGCAAGACTGAGCAAAGTTTCTGCTTCTCTTAAAGAAGGTAGTTTGGCAAACAGAAGAATGACACAATGAAGTGGAGAAATTACGTCTAATATTATTTGTAAAAATAATTTTCCTATAAAGCAACTCTTTGAAGCTGTGTCTCATGTTAGAACTGTATATTTAAATTACTCCGGAGTGTGCATCATGGGCAGGGCAGCAGTTCACTGATAGCAGTATCCAGTGCAAGCTACTTCAAATGACATTGTAGCAGACATCCTGGAATAGTCTACCCTGAAAGGCAAGTTTCTTCTTAAGGTCCTGACAAGTGACTGTTAGAATTCTGCTCCGAGATCTTGAGCCTTGGCACCTCCAGTAATGAATTCTGTAAGCCAGATAACAGTGCTGAGATGGTAGGGTGACTGTCTATATAACTACAAGAAAGACAAAATAATTGTCAGCAGAAGAGAATTTCCTCAGTAGCTATTTGCATAACTTTTACTTTCCATCTATAGGCACACCTGTTGACCTGCTAACAGGCATGGAACAAACATAACTACGTAAGAGCAAGGTAGATGCTATCCCTGGAACAGAAAATGAGGTTTAAGTCCCAATCCATACTTTTGTTACTTAGCCCTTTCTAAACAAATGTATTTTTAAAGAAAGCAATATGTATTGATGCTAATCTCCAAAGAAAGCAGAACTAGAAACAGAAGAAAGGCTAGAAATAAGTAAACTAAGAACACACCATCTGCCAGCCTTGCATCAATGGAAGCTTTGGGAGGGATGGGCTGGCACATCTTTTCCTCTTCCCTCATGGAAAACAAAACAGATAAAAACCGCAAACAACAAACCAATAACAACAGAACCACAACCGAAAATAAACAAACCAGAAGCGCCACTCTATCGAGACGCAGGCGTGGGACCCCTTCGGCTTCCCCGCGGGCCCAAGACGCGCCCCCGGCCCGGCAGGCAGGTGCTCCGCCGCCAACCCCGACGCTAAGGGCCCTCCCTCTGGCCGCACCGGCGAGAGCTGACCCCGCCCGACCGCCTGCCCGGCGCTTCGCCCACACGCCAGACCCGGGCGGCAGGGAGCTCCGGAGCACAGCCGCCCGGCCGGGGTGCCCTCGCAGCGGGCCCGGCGTGCGGAGCGGCCCCCGCGCAGCCGGGCTGAGCCACCCGGCTGTCGGGCCCGAGCCGCCACACGGCCAGGAGAAGCAGGCCCCGGCGATGCCCGAGAGTCCCCCAGCCCCACAGCTGCCACGAGCCCCTCACGGCCACGGGCTCCCGGGCCGGGCCGGGCCGGGCCACCCTCACCTGGCTGCGCGCCGCCACGGCTCCAACCCCACCGGGCCGCGCATGCGCGGCGCCCTACCATGGAACACGAACCTCCCTCCCCGCCCGGACACGCCCGCCCCGGAAGAGGAAACTTGCCGCCAGGCCTCCTGGCCGCACATGCGCACAGCAGAGCCGCCCGCGCCGCCGCCGCGCGCCTGCTGGGGCGGGGTGCTTGCAACGCGCGTGCGCTTGGGCCGCGCGCGCGGGCGGCCGTTGCGGCAGTTGCGGCAGTTGCTGCGTGTGGTTCCTCGCGCTGCGCTGCGCTGGGCGGAGGCCCCAGGTGGCGTCCTGGGGCAGGGGCCTGAGCGCCTCGCAGGGAGCGGAGGTGGAAGGGCAAGGGCTTCTCGGGGACACCAGGGGCAGGCTCGGCACAGCAGCCATTACCACAGGCCCTCGAGTGCTGTGGTGATTGGCGCGAGGAGGGAGAAGGCTGCTGTAGGTGTGCAAGGGGCCATGGATGCACACAGGGCCTGTCAGGGAGAAGGGCTTGCCAGCATATTGGTTCTAGAAGACCTTTTGAGACCCGTCCCACCACGACCGTGAGGGACATGTCAGAAAGGAGCATCTTCACTGAAAAAGGGTGTGAGTGCTCTCCTGTTGGCCTTGTGCTGTGTGGCCAGGCAAGTGTGCAAGAGCTTGAAGCTGTTTAATGCCTGGCCTGGACTTTTGAGGGGATCAGACATGGTGATGAGAGCCAGGAGTTTGAGATGCTGCTGGACTTCGCAAATAACTGTGCAAAAGAGGACCATTTTGTAGAGCTTCTTGCCAAGAATGAGAGATAACAGCAAAAGAAACCCAAACAAACCACTAGCAGCCACTTATAAAATGAGAAAGGCAGCACCAAAGAGGTCCAAAAGCTTTAAACTTGTCTCAAAGAGGGAAAATAGGACAAAGGAGGAGCTGTCATGAGTAAAGAATACCCTTCTACGTGGTTGGTAAATATGAGATAGTGAAAGAAATACATGGATTTGCTTTCTATGAACTGCATATAAACCAAAGGCAAATAAGTAGGAGGAAGTGAATCCTCTGGTTCAAAGAATATGACTAGAATAGCTATTCTTGTTCTGAGAACTGCATAAATATGACTGGCAACTACAAGTCTGTCAGAATATTTTGCATTTGGACATGAAAGCCATTTCATTAGAGAAAATCAAAAAGGCTGTATGAAGCAAAGACACATTGAATTCCCTGAACAGAAATGGATTAAATACTTTCATTGTTATCATGGTCTTGTTAAAAAAACTGAAACACGCTGATGAAAAAGATCAACATGATTTAATAAACTCCTGAGTGAAAAAGAGAAGGACCTTTAGTCTCAGCATATTCTCGTAAATAACCTGTCAAATGCAAAACAGAAATGTCTGGTATGATGTGCACAGGCACTGTCACTTTGAAAATGTGACACAGAAGGGATTCCAGTGCTATTAATCCGAAGTGCTGTGAGATAACGCTAGTGACGCTCTTAAGATGTATTTTTGAGTATTTAAATACCAGAGTTGGCTCCGAGTTACATCTAAACAGTACCGAAAGATGTGTGATCTATAGACTATGGATTTGGATTCCTTACTGTTCAGGAGGTTTGGGTTTTGAGGAAAGCATGCTAAGAATGCTGTTGCATCATTATATTTGCTCAGACATGGTCCTGGTTGCCTTATCCCCAGAAACAACCCTTACTGATCTCCACAGAGACCAGATTTCTCACGATGTGAAGTACATGTGGGTGCTCACTGAAAACAGCTCATCAGAGAGTGAGCAATCTGTATTTGGGACAGACAACCTGCCTTTCAGTTCAGGTGGTTCAGAACAGATTTGGACTGTGTGATACCAGACCTTCGTCGGAGGGGTGGCAGGTAGGAGAACTGAAATACTGTACTGGTTAATAGATAAGATTTCTTGGGTAGTCAAGGTAAACCTCTGTTTTAAATAAACTAAATCTTAACAACTAAATTCTCCCTGAATTCGGTTGAATTAAAAGTTAGTTTTAAATTGAGCAGTATCACCTGAATTCTCCCTGCTCCAAAATATGCCTTTTTTGTGATTTTAATATTTCTGTTGTTGTCCCTTCTCTCCCTGTTCTTTTCATTTGATTCTTCATTGATATAAGGTCTCGTTTATGGTGCACTTTCAGTGATTACTGTCAGTGGCAACAGGTTGTTTTCCTTTTTTCATATGTTGTACTGTGGGTTATTTGTTTATCCTAAAGGTGAGCATTTTGGCAAATAAGTATAAGCTTTTTGTTCACTTTGCTGTTTATTCTGGTCATAGAACAAGAGAAGAGTGAAAGGGATATGGGTGAAGTATGACTGCATGTTTATTCAGTTTAGGTATTTCCACACTTTGATTTAAAAAAAAAAAAAAAAAGAAAAAAGCTGGATCTGTTCTTCCAGGAAAAGATGCAGAAACCATCTTTCATGGCTTAAGAGGGACAAAAGCAAGTATTTATCCAATGATGCAGTTAAATAATAGGTCTTATGTGGTTACTGAACAATTAATAAAGGTGTTGATGCACGCACTTTATAAATTCTTATGGAACAAAGAATCTTTTGTCCTAACATAACAGTAGAAAGAAATGTTTGGCAAACTTCATAAGTAAAGCATAGCCAGGTCAGAAGAATGTCATTTCATAATATATTATCTGAACTGGAGTGGTTAGGTGTTTATCTGAAAACACTGTGTACAGAATCTTTTTTCTTCATATACTCACTGATTTGTTTTGCTATCACAGACAAAATACAGTAGTAGGTGCTATATTGCATTAAGTTAGCCTGCAAATAAATAGCTTTATTCATCTCACTTTACTGAACCAAAGTCTAACTTGAATGATATTTTGATAAGATATCTTTGTAATTTCTGTAATTTTAATGCATTAATAGAAGAGTATTGTTCAAATAATGCCTCTAGGTTTTCATTGGTCTCAACCAAATAATGAATTCATGTGGATAAAGTATTTGATTCACCTTTCAGCAGAGGGGCACTAAATCTCAAACGTGTTTCCTTTTATATTTGTGTGTTTCCTTTTATATTGGTGTTGGGCACTAAAACAATATTAAACCTCCAATTCCACATGTGGGTTTTGTTAATAATTAATATCTTACTTATATCTTACTTATAAATATCAGAGTATGGAAGAGATACTATATGATCACCTTCTATGACCTTCAGTCTATTACAGGTCATAGAATTTCACCTAGCAGTTAACAAGATTTTTCTCTAATTAAGGTATTTTAGCAATGGCCCATTTTTCTTCTGCATTTCAACTACATTTCAACCTAGCTATATTTCATTTTCAAAGTACACATCTTTCAGATACTTGTGTCCATCTACAACTTCATCTGTACCACAAACGTCTCCAAATTAAGGGAAGGCAGAATGAGGATAATTTAACGACTAGTTAGCTGAGATGCCATATCAAGAACAAAGCACCTTTAATGCTCTTTACACTCTTCTGTACTGTATTATGTTGGAGGTGGTTTAATACCCCCTGAAACTCCTGGACTGTTGGGGCAACTGAGGATTTGCATGTCATCTTTTCCTGGAGATCAAAAATTATTTGGGTTTGTATTTTAGAGGTTAGTGGTTGCTTTGGGATTTTTTTTTGTTTGTTTGTTTGAAGTGTTGAGTCTGTCAAGGCCATCTCTACTGACTCTTTAATATGGATTGTAACTTGTCCAGTGTCTTTGTTCTTCTAGCTGCATCTTAATTTTGTGAAAGTGAGTATGATGATAAGCATCTTCACATTCTACATGGCTTCTGCATTACTGCATTATTTCTAATAACCACTGGGTGTCGTGTGTCTCTTTGAATTAGGTTGTATAGGGAAGGTCAAACTTGGTACAGTCAAGAACTGCCTGTGGACTTTTTTTCAGGATAAAAAGGACTTTATCTAATTTACGTAAAATTACTATAACTGGTCCCAAATCTTACTTTAAAACAACTTATATACCAAGGGTAATGAATATGAGATAGGGATGCTGCAAACAACAGCCTAATTCTCTACATTATTTAGTCCAAATACCGCTTACCCAGTTGACTGAATGACACGTTGTTTGGTGGCAAAAACCTAAGATGTCAGTGGGTAATTAAAGATAGCCCGATAACAGAAATGCATAATGTAGTAGAATTAAGGCTGCACTGGTGATCTCAAATCTGTATTTTCCTAGCTGATGGAGTTGTAGTTGACATGACTATGTTTGAGATCATTATTTTGATAAGGATTTTTGCCTGTTATTTCCTGTCATTTTTACAAGCAAATGAAAAGACAAGAATCCATTACTTTATGTGCAAGGATAACAAATGTACCTCATGCAGAAGAGAATTTGAACCTTGAACCTTCAGTACAGACCTCTGCTACAGAGGATTAAAGACTAGCTGTATTAGTTGCACATAGAAAATTAAATTTTCTATGGACTAGTCTGTAGAGAGATCATATGATGCGGTAGCATTGA
Organism: Streptopelia decaocto; assembly: GCF_964273445.1. Classification (NCBI taxonomy): domain Eukaryota; kingdom Metazoa; phylum Chordata; class Aves; order Columbiformes; family Columbidae; genus Streptopelia; species Streptopelia decaocto. The sequence goes on from NC_138661.1 coordinate 23,948,082, forward strand.
TACAGCCATGTGCCATGCCTCATAGTACAGACAGATGAGCCAAGGATATAGACTGGACGTAGGCTTTCCGAGAAGCTTAGATGCCAGTGTGACTCAGTTTTTTTCCCTGTGAACTTGTTATGTTAGATGGCTGAATTCATCTGTTGCGTGTGGGTTCTGTTAGTAGTGGTTGAGGCTTTGCTTAATAATATGATTGTGAAATGCTCAGAATTACTAGAGCTATTTAAAAGACAAATATAGAACTGGCTCTTGGTTCCCAGGGCAAAGCATGTTCCCCTATGCAAGGGAACAGTAGCGGCATCCATTTTATCTTTAACTTAGAAATCTATGCTGCACAGGCTAGCACAGCAGAACACTGAATAGTTTGTGTTCAAAGCTACAGGAAATGTGAGGGCTTATAGGAGCAGATCAAGAAAAAGCTGCTGAATGCTGTTTTTTCCAGTGGCCTGTGTATAGTGTGGCCAAATCTGAATGGATTTTTATGAGACTAGAAGGTGGCAGTGCCTTGATGGTAGTACTTCACAAATCTTCAGACCAACTTTTTAAACTTACCAAGTGTAGCAGCTTTTCTGAAGAGATCTTGTTGTACAGGAGGATGTTGGTATCAACTAGAACATGCTTTTGTTCTGGAGTCATTTATGAACCTTGCTGAGGTCCATAATTAGTGTGTTTGCAAGCCTCTGGTCAGGGAGAAACTGAAAACCAGTTAATGATTTCAAGTAAGACATCAGAATGGACAGAAGATACCAATTGAATTCTTAATCCACATACAAGACTGATTTCTGTTGTGCTGAATTCAGGAAGGCTACTAGGAGCTCACCACTCTTGAAAATGGGGCCACTTGTTTGCGTATCTTTGGGAAAATAAACAGAGCTTCCTGCAAATATTCTGACAGTAATTGTATTACAGATTGTATTGATTTAACAGAAGTAAAACCTTTAAGACAAAAAGTGTCAATATTGCTGGCAAGTTCACTGAAAAATTACCTAAATGTTTTACTTTTACAGTAGTAAACACAATGTTAATCAGTGCAATACAAAACTAAAATGAAATAAAATAGAAATAAAATTTGTTGACGTTCTGTTTAGTTGTTTTGGTAAAAATTTCTGAAATTTTATAATTCCCCGAAAGGTAGAAATGCTCTCCTTTTATTAAAATTAATATAGCCCTCTAGATTTCTAGCCTTCCAGAAGAGTTTTAGTATTTTTATCAAATTCCTTGAGTGCTATTATTAAAGTGGTCAGAAAAAATGGAGGATTGCATAGCGGGAACAGTAATGCCTGAAAAATGTATGTTTCTGATCCTAAGATAATTTACATAATTGGATTTGTGATACTCTGCTGTAATATTGTTTTCGTTTTTACTGTTACTGCATGGAAAGAAACAGCATTGATATAAAATGTTTGTGTGTTCCTGCAGATCAGAGCAAGAAACCTGTAATGGAATATCAGAAATGGCAAACATACCCAGGCTGGCACATGCTTGACTAGCTCTGCTATGCGAGCAAATGCAATCCTTCAGTAGGGCAAAACCAAAATATACTAAAGGATATTTGAATATTTAGCAGATGTTTAAAGCATTTGTGGCTCCACGACTAGTCCTGTGTAGAAGTAAGACTGAATTAGAATTTTTCAGATTGCCAAGGGCAGGAAAAATCATATCCAGTCAGGGAAGATGTTTTTCCATTTTTTTTAGGAAATTCTCCACATGATGGCAGTAAAAAGCCTCTGGAATTCAGAGGTGGTTTATGTTTCACCTTCAAAAGCCAAAGGGAGAAAACAACCCAAGATGAAGAACTGAGTGTGTGACTGAGCTTTTAGATTTCCCATTTTTCTTCTCGTAGTCCTTAAATTCCCCAGAGAGTTTTCCAGACAGCAAGGCTACATGCAGCCTGGCACAAGGAGAATAGGTCACCAGTCACATTATACTAGGGCATAGTGTTGCTCACAGGCACGACTTCAAAAGATATTTTTGGTTTCTTGCGCTGTGTATTAATGTGCAGACGGAGAGGATAAGAAAAAAAAAAGAGGTTGTTTTTAATCCGTGTCCGAAAACTTGTTCCTATCCAAAGAATTTGGAGACTGTAGCTCATCACTTCAAGCCACATAAGAGAGGACACTTGGATAAGGACCCAGTTTGCCCCAACTGGGCATTTGACCAACTTGGTTTGATTGCTGTAACAATGCCAGACAGAGATTAGTTGTGGAATGAGTTTGCAGTTGAGACTCGGCCTGTCTAGAGCACTTGGATAGCTTGGTGTATGGAAGCACTTAGAGGGGAGTGTATTTAAAGAACCCAGAGGCAGCTGTGTGGCTAAAATTAAGATGCATTTTTCTCGTATTGTTTTTGCTTGGTTTCCTGTTGCACCCTCTGGACCTGTCTCATGAGAGCAAATGGGCAAAGGAAGGGGATGAGTCAAAGGGGTGAAATCGATCCTAGAAATTCCTGCTTCGCTTTTTAAAGCTTGGATGCACCAGATATTTGACATGAAAAGGCCTGTCTTTGAAAGTCTCCTCTTCATATTCATATGTCTTTCATTCCATTCTTCATTCATTGAGTCCACAGATTTTCTTTCTCTCTGTGTGTGTGAGCAAGGATTGCTTTTCCATAGCTTCCGCCATGTCTTTCCTCCCCAGAATATAGGAAGCCTAATTCTACAGTGCCTAGCACCAAAAGTAGTTGTCAATAGCTGATCAAAATGTTAGTAAAAATATCAAATATAAGAGGCAGAAAAATACTGATGTGTCAATGAATGCGTAAGGTACAACTTAGAGATGTATCAGACCAAGATCTCTGATAAAGCAAAGTTAGAAATATAAACAAGGTTAGTGTATAGTTGATAGAGCAATTGCTCCTTTAGCAGAAAGATAATTTTCATTGATAGATTATATTACTTAGAAGTCTTAATGTAAAAGACGTTCAGCAATAAATTTATACTCAGATGCTTCTGACATGGGAAATTATTGCCCCAGAATAGCACATGTGGAGTTAGGAAATAGATTTTAAGACTTGGTCAAGGTCATATAGGAGGTCTGTAGCAGAGTCAAAAAACATGAGAATGCTAAGGACAGTTCCTGCCTGCCATTTCCCTCTCTCATCATGTGCCTTATAGAGGCTGTAGAGCCTTGCTGTCAGACTAAGAACTCGCTTAGTCTGATGCCCTAAAAGCTGCTTTGGAGATAATATAAAACTAAATTATGGGCAGCATGGGATATGATTCCCTATGACCTTTTAGCGAAGGAAAGAGACATGTTTATCTGTCATAGCAAATGTAAAGGGGCTATTCAAAAAAAGACACCCCCCCCCCAAACCAACAGATGTATTCATTCCATCTACTTAAAGTGCCCTGTAAATATTTTCTAATAGATTTTTTTATATTTTTTTTAAATACAAATATGTGTTAAGCCATATAGCTTTCCTAAAGAGCAGGAATACTATTAAGGACCGAGATAAAATGGCCAGCCTACCTTGCCACTGATAAATGGGAAAGTAGAAGTCCGGCATAACTCCCCAGTTTTTGAAACCATAAGTTGATCAGAAGTAATAAACAGAATTTCACATAGCTCATCCTTTGTTGCTATAGCAAACTTTATTTCCAAAAGGGACTAGGTTCTTTGTGTACATGTAGTATTCCTGTTCATGACAAGGAGAGTTACATAGTATAGCCTGAAACTCCAAGTGAGCAGCACTGAAACGGTCACATTAGCAGTTTGAACTCTGGCCATGTCAAGGGTACTCTAGAAACAATGAAACAAAAAAACCAACGGGTAGTCAACAGCCTGAATAAAACAACAAAACTGAAACTGTTACATGTCTAAATCCGCCTTCTGCATCAGCAATCATTTTGGCCCGTGTTTTGGGTATTCTGCTGAAATCTTTCAGGGTGAGAGATTCAGGAACAGTAGCCCCATTAAATGCTGCTGAAGACTGAGGCTTTCAGAAGTACCAACTTTTCTTTTTCTTTTTTTGGTCATACAAATAATGCAGCTCTGGTATCCCTGTGCATTTTCTACAAGAAGAAAGGATGGTGATTACATTTTCAGAAATAGCTCAGTTGTGAATGACCCTCTGTGATGAGTAAGAGAAGTTTGGCATGCAGTTTTGGTGCTACAAAGGGCCTGTTGGTAATTTCAATGCATGTTTCCCAAGTCCTCAGAAAGGTCATTGGGGGTCTCCATTACGTGCAGTCTAGAGCCTGCTACAATTTTCTCATACAGTTTAATCTGCTGCCTGGATGGCCTCCAGTGTACAAGCAACTGACAATCTACAGTCTTTGGAATTGATTTCCTGGAATTGTGGAAGGCCTGCTTGGCCTCCAGATGACAGATGTGTGCTGGAGCTCTCAGTGCAGCAAGATGCTTTACAGAGATGAGAGAAAATTTGCCTCATTTCAGCATTTTCTATAAGCTTTTAAATCTTCTTCTAGTGATTTTAAGGATAAAGTTGTCACTTAGATGCAAGCATCATTCCGAGTGGGCATTATTAATAATAATCCTTTGCTTTCTGTAGCACTTATCATCTGAGGATCTTTATGCGTTTATAAATATTCTTTAAGACAAACACTCCACTTACGAATTTGATAACTGTTGTCATAGTCATTTTACAGCTGGGGAACCAAAAATCAAAGAATAGATAAATGAGTTGCCAAAGTTCACACACCATGGTAATGTCATCACCAGAAAAAAAAAAAAAAAAAAAAAAAAAGTTTTAACCTTAGAGTTTACTTCAAGCAGTTAATGTGGATTCATGCTACAACTCTCTTGTCTTCACTAGGATTATAACTGTACTATATTCAAAGCATATGAAAAGTACATGGTCTTCTTAGTACATGCAGCACTCACATAAATAGCAGAGTGAGATAACTTGAGATTTCTAACTTGTTTTCCAGTTTTAAGGCCAGATATTCCTTCTGTTTATCTTCTGCAAATAGCAAATGCTACTAAATGGGCTATGGGTGCCATTCCTTCCTTTCATAGCATATTGCAGCAAAAAACACATCTCAGATGGAGGGTCACCAGAAGAAAATCCTAGTGGTGAATGCATATCAGGAAAAGTTTTGTGGTTTTCATTGGAAAATATGAATATAAGCAGTTCTGTGAGAATGGGTGTTAAATTTCTCCCTTGATGACGAGCTAAGTAGGCAATCTGAAGCCCAAATGATCTGCTGTCCTTTCACATCTAGAAATGTCTCTTCAAAAATAAAAATCAGCTGCATGAAGAGGAACAGAGAAGCTGAAATACTTTATACAAAGCTCCAACTCAAATGACAAAGAATGGCTCATATTATTAAAATATCAGTACAGGGGCAAACATGGTTGCTTGTCCAGAAAGAGGATACAGACACCTGTTATAAGATCATGAGATTTTTGTTGAAATCCCAAGCCAAAAATATCTGCTGTGTAAGGCTTGAATTCAGTTTTGGCTCTTTTGTGGGGGTGTCAATGTTTTACAGTAGTTTTGTTGTCTTTGAGAAACTAGCCAAATTCTCTAAGGCATAGAACTTCATAAAAACAGGCAAAAAACTTTACATAGACTTCAACTGGAAAGGAATGTTACACTTGCAGAGAGAAATAAAAAAATAAATAATTTTTTTTTTTGTGACAACCTTGGTACAGAAAGTAGAGAAAGCAACTAAAGAGGTTAGAATGCAGTCTACAGCAACCTTGTCCTAAATAGGATGTGGATGAGAATATGAGAGTGGAAGAGAACTTCTGTGAACCTGAAATGAAAATATCCATGATCCTTTTGAAGGAAAGGAGAGAGAATAGCAGAATATAAAAGAGAATTTAAAGAAAGCAGACTTTCTTGAACTCAGGATACTAGAAGATCACATCTCATGGGAGAGAAGTCTAAAGGAATAAAGGAATTAAGCACTTTCTGATGAAAAACATGCTATTCAGAATTTAATGATCCCAATGCAAGGAAAGAACAGCAAGTATATACTGAGAAATCATCTGGTTAAATCCTATACATTGACCTCCAACATATGAAAGGGTCATACAGGAAATGAAAATTATGTGAGGTTTCTAGGATTAGTATAAAGGAATGCAAAAGTATGTGGTGACAGAAATTAAAAAGAACAAGGCACAAAAGAAGTTATAATTAGGAACAACAAACCTTTTACAAGTGACCGGCTGAAAAAATGTTTTCATAAAGAACATTGCAGTTTATGACTATAGGGTTTCTACTTGAATTCTGGGAGGAATACGAGAAAGACTGAGAAACTATTCAATACTCAATTGAAAGTGAAAACCAGTAATGTAAGATGTCTTGCGCCAAAACATTTAATGCCTTTTTTTCTCTGTTATTCACTAAAGAAGTCTACTGTAATCTTGTGGATAATACAATTATTATGAAAAACAAAGGAGCATGATCTTACAGCCTAATAAAATGGACTCTAGCTTATTTAGAGCACTGGCCAAAGCTATTTAAAACTGTCAGCAGACATCTCTTATAACCTGGAGATGCTTGCTAAGGCTCTAAGAGATTAAAAAAGGACAAACATAGTGCTAAAAGGGTAAAAAAGAAGCAGCCAGGGAATTTTACATCAGTCAATTTAACTTCAATTCCTAAAAAAATGCCAGAGCAAATAATGAACAAATAATCAAACAAGTTATATGTAAACATCTGGAAGACAACAAAGAAACAGCGCACAGGCAGAATGGATCTGTTGAGAGCAGCCCATGTTAAACCAATCTGTCTTCCTTCTGCTTTTGGCTAACAGGACTGTGAATAGAAGAGCAATAGTAGATGTTGTGTATCTTGTCTTCAGCAGGGTTTCTGACAATCTTTACATGTCATACATACATACTACGTTTTTATAAGCAAAGCAGGAAAACTTGGTATGAACACTATGATAGTGACGTTAGTGCAGAATTGTTTGGAAAGCATACTCAGACAATAGTTAACAGTAGAAGTAGTAGCAAAATAGCAAAAGTAATCAGCACGGTTGAACTGGAAGGATGTATCAACTGGGTCGAACAAGCATCTCTCCTGTGTCTCATACTGCTTGGTATTTCTGGTAGTGACTTGGGGATGGAATACAGAGTATGTTTATTCCATTTACAGATGGCAATAGGCTGGCCACAGCAAGTTGGAGGACAGAATTCAAATTCAAAATGGTCTTGGCTAGTTAGAGAATCAATCTGGAAAACTGGATGCAGTTCTATATGGAGAAATTAGAAGTTTTTTATTTAGATGGGATTGAGCAGTTTCAACAGCTTAGAATAGAAAATAACTGTCTAGTCCTTTAGAAAAGGACCTGGGGAACAGAGTAGGTCTCCCTTGGGTGCAAAACCAGAAATATAGCTTGTAAGATATAGGAAATTATAGTACTCAGCATCAGTAGGGTTTCACCTAGATTATTGTAGTTAGCATTTAGAATTACAATTCAGAATGAAGGTGAGTTAACTGGAATGAGTCCAAAAGAGAACAATGAGAGTGATCAGGACCTAACACATGGTTTGTGAAGAAAGTTTGAAGAACTGGTGGTGTTTATTCTATAGGAAAAAAAGACTGAGGTGAAACATATCTTCAGATATGTCTTCTGGGCTACCCCAGAAACAAAAGGAATCTTTTTTCTCCATATACAACATGGATAGGACAAGAAATAAGAGGTTTGAAATGCAGCTAGAGAAATTCAGATAAGATATTGTTTGGGGGAATAAGTAGAAATAATGAAGCACTGGCATATGTTGTGAAGACATGATGCCAAATCTCTGTTACTGGAGTTGCTTATGTTCAGACTACCTGTGCTCAAAAATGTTACTGGTATTTCTGTCCTGCATTAGGACAGGAGATAGATGTGATGAGCTTTCAAGGTCCCTTCCAGCGGCATCTTGTGTCAGAAGTTTGCCCTTCTGCCACCTTGGCTGCCCCAGTCTTGTGTATATGTCAAACACTTCAGCCAACAATGATGGCAACCAAGCACTTTTCACCAATATTCACTTTAATAAAATTTTGTAAAAAGGAAGCAGGTATTCTGATTTGTATCATACAAATGTTGGGAGGATTTTCTCGGTATCTGTTAAGTACCACATAGACCTGGGTGCAGAAACTGTTAGACATACATGCAGTAGATATTTAAACCAAAAATAGCTTCCATGTTTTCACTGTAAAAGTCACCATGAGATGAAATCCATCTTCATTTCCCATTTTCCTGTGGCTTTCTTCCACAAGCTTTTTAGAATAATGCATTGGGAGCTTCAAATTGGCTTCTAATTCAGTAAGAAATTTCTGGCTCCACCTAACAGACTTCTGAAAGTCATATCTGTAGTTCAGGTAGAAACTGCAATTTCTGTGTAAAGCATCTTCTCACCAAAGGAGACCACAAGGCCTTAGCGCTGCTCTACTTACAAAATGTGAACTTGGAGTATTATTCTTATAGCCCAGCAATACGGTAGTGAGTCACAACACAGTGTATGTTGAATTGTTAATTGGAAAACTAGTTCCAGACCTCCAGTGACTTGAAAAAATCAGGATTCTTTTCTAGAAAAGAACTCCCAAATAATATACTTTTCCAGAAGTGAGGTCTCATTTCATTTTTTATTCCTGACTCCCTTTTTGTACATGAAATCTTTGTCAAATACATGTTATGAAACTATAAAATACTTTTTCTTTGTTCTAAGCATGAGTATAGTTATAGAACTGGAAACTTTACACGAAATGCATTATATTCTTAGTCACAGGAGAACAGGGCTGAAGCTAAATCTTAGATATTGTGTAGGAGAAAATAAGTAAGAGTATAATGTAATCAAGGATAGATTTGATCTGCTAGAAATTGATAGAAGATAATCCATTACAGAACACAATTAGCACATCTTATTTGCCTTCTTTACAGTGTTAAATTCAAGAAGTGGTTATTTTCATGGTAATTTTAGTAAATGCCAAAGGTTTTTATTAATATAACAAATAGATTATTTAGAACTACTTATTACTAAACCTCCATGTATATTAACCTGAGTTGAGAAAGGGAATACTAAAAGACTTAGTGGGAAAAATGATTGGAAGGACTGAAGTTATGAAAAAAGCAAATTTTTCGGAAGTGAAATGTAAGCATTGTCAAGAGTTGTTAAATCACAAGATAAAAAGAATTCACACTTATTTCAAAAAGAAAATTAGTTTCTTCAGAGTCTCCACATCAAATGAATGAAGCTTTGTCTGTTGAAGTGGAAGAGAAAACATGGGTTTGATGAACTTCCAAGTAAGACATCGTCAGTGTCATTGAAAGTTAGCCACAATGAAAATGTAATTCCCTACTCTAGGTCTTCCAGCAGCTCTTCAACAGCAACCTCCTTTCAGAGCATTCTCGGTTCATCTTTGAAAACCACAATATGACAGATCAATTGGCAACTGCACTTTAAAAGGAAAAAAAAAAAAAAAAAGAAAAAAAAGGAAGAAAAGAAAGAAATTAAGGCAAAGGCTTGAACGTGATAGAAAGTTGCAACCCTCTTTTCTTCTAAAAACATCACCTTCAGTATAGCACAAAATGAGCAATTTAAAAGTGATTGAAGCACTTTGCCCTGAATACTCTCAATCAGACAGATTTAAATCTGTGGTTTCTTATTAGATACTACAAGTGAAGAGACAGAAGAAAAAAATTAAAGGAACAACTAAAAGAATCAACTTTGACATTAAAACAGATGGTTCACTGCACATGAGAAATGATCTAATAATGGATACAAGTATCCATAGAGAAAAATGAGTTCCTGCTTAATGCTGTCGATTTTGTGTCTGAAAAGAAAGGCAAGGAATATTGTGTCCAGGTTGATATAGATGTTGTCTACTAGTTCAAAAGAAAAGCATAAAGGGGATCTTTTTCTTTGTTCTAGTGATGGACATAAAGAGAATAAAGCTATTTACATTAAAAATCACTTTAAACATTTGTATGGTAGGTGTTCAATATACTTTGAAAATATAATTGTGAAATAACATAGCATCTGACACCATCATATGGCACATTTTAGGAGTTCAAATACTCTCCTGCAACCATCAGTCTCATGTTTACTTGATCAGAAGAAGAGGATTGATCCTGCATCTTCCCAACAGCATTCAGAAGAACTCCATGGAAAATTGTTGATCTGGTTTTCATTTACAATAAGATGATGGTTTGCATTGTATAAAGTGACTTAAACACAGCTGTAAGTCCCTTTTACACCATCCAAGCAGTATTATGCCTCCTTTTTGTCAAGGGAAATCAGATCTAAAAGGTCTCTTTACTTTGATCAGAAATAACAAAGGCATTCAAATTTATTTTGGGCCCAAAGTGAGCTGTGGTCAAAACACAACAGACATTTCTGGTTTTGTTTTACAGAGCTGCTGCATTTACAAAAGCTGTTATGTTGTGTTCTTGGGGGATAGAAAGGTTATGGGCATACAAGTCTACTGTTGTGGTCACATTGAAAAAATGGCATGCCTAATTAACAGCTAGAACCACACATGGAGAAAGGATGATCTTGATTGTTACTGGGGTTTTTATTATTAGAAGTGTTTTTAGCCAGCATCACTGATTATTAATACAATTGCTGGATTTTTATCTAAATTAGGAAAAAGTAGCAAAAATGCAATAGGTGGGCTCTAAGCCCACTTTGGTTCCTTCTTTTAACATTAACAGGCTTTGTACATAACATATATGGGAAGAAGTTATGTCACAATTTGTATAAGAGTAGTAAAATTTGGGACTAGAATCATAGCAGATAGATACTAAAAATCTGAAAGGTGTTGGTTTTGCAAAATACATACAGTTCTGTTCAGCAAGCTCAGTACGCTTCTATGGTGATTCAGATGAATTTGGTTCAACTGTTAACCTCTGAAAATCACTGTTCCTAAATATTCTGGAATGGCTTGTCAGAATCTGGCAGCCAAATCCACTGAGCATTCTCTGACTCTACTAATGTTCCCTCCCTCTGATAAGTCTCCTTTCTAAAGGGACTAAAAATGGTCTATTCCCAAAAACTCCTTGAACAGACCAGCATGGACCATGATATTTCCAGACATAGCTCTTCTGGAGTGCCATGGCACCAGAGAGGAAACTGGAATAAACCTTTTTCCTTGTACGTTAAAGCTGCCTCTTCCTGGGAAGCGTGAGAATGGAGGGGAAAGAAAGCAAAATACCTGACATACAAAGGAATGAATAGGAAAGCACAGTCATGGATCGGATAGGGATACAAAAGTTATCAAGACATGAGAAGAAAAGCACAAGCTAGGAAAAGAAATTATTTAATTAACAGAATGTGTAATTAACCTGAGTTTCACTGTGCTTTTGCTATCATAAAATACATCTGAAATCTACTAGCAAAGTGCATCCCCTCTACCCTCTAACCTATATTGCAGTTTACTGTTATTATTGGTGATTTTGTTAGCGCAGTCAGACTCTGACAGCAGCGTGTACTATGAATTTACAGATTAGAACCCTACTATGGTAGAGAACATCATAGATCCATATGATGGAATTTGCATTCACCCTTAATTAATTGTTTATTCCATGAAACTGGAAGAGTAATAAGGTTGTGCTAAGATTCTAGAAGGTAAGCAGACTGACCCAAGTAATACAGATCTGTTAGCCTGTAATGAATCCACGCCAATATACTGGAAAGTTATTAAGGATTTATTAAAATTTTAAATGGATAAATAAATAAGGAATGGAAATATAATGAATGCCATTCAAAGCAGATGTACAGAAAATCACTCTAGTCAAAGAAGTCTGACTGACATTTATTAATTTGTGTTTACTAATTTATAGAAGCAAGAGATACAGATTCTTATAAGACAGTTGAATTGGTGCTAAAAGAAAACATTTTAATTCAGTAATGAACTCTATACAGTGTCAACAAGGCATGTGATGCTCTGATTGAAGAACCTGGAATGCAAAAAAGTACTTGTCAATAGGGAGTCGTCATGAATGGAGTTTACCTTGCACAGGGACTGATACTAATGCTGTCAGTAGGCTAGTGGAAGTCGAGTGCTATTCAATATTTTCCTCATTATTTTAATAAATAAATGGTACTAAATATATTTGGTAAAATTTGTGAATAATACAAGAATGGGAGAAATAGTAACTACTGAATGAAGCCAGGGGTGTCTTACAGGACCACTTGGACTGTTTAAGTTGTGCCCATTCAAAGAAATTAGTCTTTCAACACTGCCAAAAGCAAGAGCATATATTTAGGGACAGAAAACATATTGTCTGTTGGTCTATGGGAAGAGGAGTTGTTTCCTGGAAAACAGTGACTCTGAAAAGACTTCAAGGTCACAGTGGACAGGTGACTCAACTTGGATTCCCGCTATAATGATTTTGCAAAAAATAGGTCGTTTGAATAGGAAATGGACCGCTTGAGAGGTCATTTAAATTTTGTATATGGAATTGGCACTGGAATCCTGAATAGGTTTCTGGGGTTTGCATTTTAAAAAGAACAGTAAGCACTTTGAGTGGATAGAGAGCCACAGAAATAATTCTGGAGAATTGCTTTGTAGTTTGAGAACTGAAGAGCCTTGTCTGCCTAGTTCATTAAAAAACAAAACAACAACAACAACAACAAAACAAAATGGAAATTATTCATAAGTGATTTGATGACAATGTATAAGTACTTTTGTGTAAAGGAAATCACAGTCTTAAGAGCTCTTCATTTTAGAGAAGATAAGCATAGTACAAAAGCATCCTTTTGTGCTGGAACCTGAATCCAGATAAATTCTCATTAGAAACAAAACTCAAATTTTTTAACAGTGATGGAATAAGCTACAGGGGAAGATGGAGATTGTTCGTTTCCTAAGATGAAGGTTTGAAAGTTTCTGTAAAGAAATATTAAAAACTTCCAAATCGAAACAGGTTTTTTTTTTTAATATGCATTAGTGAAAAATAAGTAGTCTTAGTAGAGAGTGAAAATTAATAGACTGTAATATGCCAGAGATCAAACTAAAGGATTTTCAAGTCTCTTCTGACCTATGAATTTATAGGAAAAAATGCATTTTACTTTAAAAAAATCTCAAAATAATTTTGAAGTTCTAAGTCATGCATTCAGAAAGGGAATAATAGAATGTAGGCTTCCTGGACAAACTTGACTCCAAACTATTTTATCTGTGCATTATGTAATAGTCAAATTACATGTTCTTAGATGTTGGAAGTAATGTAGAAAATGGATAAGGTACAAAAGCAGGTAGAAGGCATAGTCTGGGTAGAGCAGTGGAATAGTACCATGGAAATATTATGTAATCATGCAATTACAAACTTATTCTAATGAATATGCATGAACAAAACTACTGTTTGCATTTACCAGCTTGTGAATGGTTGTCTCTGCAACATTGGTGATCCTTTAATGGGAGCAATGAGATCAAAGAGGAACGAGACAGAGGCCAAGGCAGTCAAACAGGAAGAGTATCCTGAAGGCAGATCTCTCTGAGAAGGCTGTAGATTGCTTCAAAAATATTGTGGAAGAAAAATACCTTTTTTAGGGATTGTTTCTGCTTTCAGAATAATTATTTAGACCCATTTACTTCATTTATTTTGTTCTGTCATAGATTAACTTGGGACAAAACTTAAAGGCTATGCTAGATGGATCAGGTACCTGGTTTGTCCAAGCATACTATGTTGGTGGAGCAGAGCTTTATGGGAGTCTGGAGATGCTGGAATGAAAGGAAAAATATGTCATTTCTGTAAATTTTGTACATGGTTCTTCAGTCTCAGGGATGACTGAAAACTATGATTGAAGAACTGTGATACCTCTATCTTTTATTTCATATTTCTGTGGACTGAAAAAGGCAGATAGAGGAAATGTCATAAATCTCTGAATAAAAAGAGAAAAAGAACTTAATTTTAGTGATTGCTCCTTGTTCTCAGCTGCATATAACAGCATAGGAACAGGTTTTTCTGCCATATACTGCCTCAGGAAGAACTTCAATGGGTTTTTCTCATGGAATAGTAATGGTAAAAAGAAAGCAATACAGAATAATGAGAAGCAGATCCAGCAAGCCAGTGAATCTATGTTCTTCTGTTTACAGACGATAAACTTGCATTTTACAAAGTATACACTTTTTTATTTGATAAAATCTCATTGCATAAAACTTAGCTGTTTTTCATTTCCCTTTGTAACACCTTTCATGAAATAAGGAATTAAATCAATGTAATAGTTTTTCCTTAGTGCCTCTAGTAGGAAGTACCAGTGGGAATTACACCTCGTTGTGAATGTTTTCTTGATTTCAGTGATGTTCTTCAAATATCACTGAGCCAAACAACATTCGTGGAGTTTCCTTCATACTGTTTTATACTGCATATTTTATATTCGTATTTACTGCAAACTGGCTGAAGGGAAGAAGCCAGAGAGTCATGGTCAATGACCATGTTGGAGGCCTGTATGTAGTGGAGTGCCTCAAAGGTCAGTACTGGGGCCTGTATTATTCAATATATTCATCATTGATTTGGACGAGGGAATAGAGTGTACTATCAGCAAGTTTGCTGATGATACCAAGCTGGGAGGAGTGGCTGACATGCCAGAAGGCTGTGCCGCCATCCAGCGGGACCTGGACAGGCTGGAGAGTTGGGCAGGGAAAAAATTTAATGAAATATAACAAGGGAAAGTGCATCTGGGGAAAGTCTTGCATCTGGGTAGGAACAACCCCAGGTTCAGTATAAGTTGAGGAATGACCTATTAGAGAGCAGCATAGGGGAAAGGGACTTGGGGGTCCTGGTGGACAGCAGGATGAACATAAGCCAGCACTGTGCCCTTGTGGCCAAGAGGGCCAATGGCATCCTGGGGTGTATTAGAAGGGGGGTGGTGAGTAGGTCGAGAGAGGTTCTCCTTCCTCTCTACTCTGCCCTGGTGAGACCGCATCTGGAATACTGTGCCCAGTTCTGGGCCCCTCAGTTCAAGAAGGACAGGGAACTGCTGGAGAGAGTCCAGTGCAGGGCAACAAAGATGATGAAGGGAGTGGAGCATCTCCCTTATGAGGAAAGGCTGAGGGAGCTGGGTCTCTTTAGCTTGGAGGAGAGGAGACTGAGGGGCGACCAAATTAATGTTTACAGATATATAAAGGGTGAGTGTCACAAGGATGGAGCCAGGCTCTTCTTGGTGACAACCAATGATAGGATAGGACAAGGGGTAATGGGTTCAAACTGGAACACAAAAGGTTACACTTAAATTTGAGAAGAAACTTCTTCTCAGTAAGGGTGACTGAACACTGGAACAGGCTGCCCAGGGGAGTTGTGGAGTCTCCTTCGCTGGAGACATTCAAAACCCGCCTGGATGCCTTCCTGTGTAACCTCATCCAGGTGTTCCTGCTCCGGCGGGGGGATTGGACTAGATGATCTTTTGAGGTCCCTTCCAATCACTAACATTCTGTAATTCTGTGATTCTGTAATCCGTTTCTTACATCACGTTAACCATAGTTTATAGACATGCACTTCCATTAGTTTGTTGTATTTAAGTACAAAAAGAGGTTTTATAAGGAAGAAGTGGAATTTTCCTTATTTGAGAATTAGCTGGAGAATAAGTATAATGATATCCAAAGGACAAGGATAGTGTACCCAATGGGAAAAATTACAGGGTAATAGAAATTACTATCACCGGTGTGGAAGAATATAGAAAATAAAGACTTCTTACCCTAAGAAAACGGGAAACCTGTATTATGTGCCAGAAGGAACTGGTACATGAAATTGCAACTCTGCTAGCAAGGATTTTCAATTAATCTTCCAATTCTGGGAAGATACCATGTGATTGGCAAGTATCAAAAGTTGTTTGTTTTTAGAAAGAGGATTGGTGCTTTGACTTTGATGTTGTGGAACATCTTAGAAAAAGTTTGAAAGGAAGGAATAATCAAGATCAGGTAAATGGAAAATGTGATAAAAATCTGAGATGGTTTTATCAAAAGTAGATCATGTCAGACAAGCCTCATCTTTCTTTTATAAGATAAGGGATTTCTTTAAAAAGGGCAATGCAGTGGACTTAATACATCTGGGTCTAAGCAAAACATTTGAAACAGCATTCATGAAAATCATTATTTAAGCAGTAGGGGACAGAAATTGGAATTAAAAACTGGCTAAACACTTATAGTGGGGTATTTTGAAAGATTGTAAAAATGTAGGGAATTTATTTATGTTACTTTTCGAAGATTCATCTTGGGACTGATTCTGTTTAATATTTCACATTAGTAATCTTAGTGCAAAACCCAGTTTGTGCTCATGAAATTTGCAGATACAGAGAGCTAGGAGGTATTACTAATACTAAGAAGAATCTGCCTATAAGATAGAAAGAATGAGATGACTGTCAATAGGAATCATCACAGTGAGAAAAAATTTAAGTGCTGTGAGCTGGAGGCTCATTGGTCAGCAGCAGTGCAGGAAGTTCGACCTTTGTGTTTGTTAAGATAAACACACTAATAGAATTTTTCAGCCACGAAGAAGGCCGCTGTAAATGTAAAAACCGCATTTTCTGTAGGTATTGGAAAATATTGATACAATTAGGATAAAATACTGCTAGGATCTCATCTGGACTACTGCTATCAGTCTGACCATCTGTACTGGGAAAAGGTGAATTTAAACTGGAACAAACACAGAAAAGATTTCCAAGGGCCATTAACAGAATGGTAAAAAAGTCTTTTGAAAGGAGATTAAAATAATGTGGCTTGGTTTGGCTGACCAAGGTGAAGATTCAAAGAGGATATGATTACTTTCTAGAAATACATTTGGGGGTAAATACCAAGTAGGGAGAAGAACCGTTAAAGTCAAAAGATAAGATCAAATGGATGGGAATTAATCAATAATACATTTAGACAGGAAGTTAAAAGAAGTTCTCTAGCCATCAGAGAAATGAACTTCTGGAACTGTCTTCCAGACAGAGTAGTGAGTACAAGGAATCCCAATGGCTTAAAAGGTGAGGCTTGATAAATTAAGGGCAGGCTAGGGATGGTCATGGAGTTGGAAAGTAAACCTTGTGAAATGAGGCTTTGTGCATTTGTTTTGCTGTCATTCTTGTAAGAGCACTAAAGAAAGATTTGCTTTCTGTGTACAGTTGTGTTAGCAAATGTTTCATGCCCCATGTTTTGTTTGCTGTAAAACTAGGAGGTGGAAGAGAGTTAAGCCAGAAAAGTTGGCAGTGAGATCCAGTGGCACAGATAAAAGCAAAAGCTAAGTAGTGACATGGTTTCTGTCTTCTGGATACTAGGCATGTCCATGAAAGCAAAACGATTGCCCTTTCAAGGATGTGTTTTGATATGGGATCCAAGGGTTTCTTTCTATGGCTGATATGTGCAAGGACAAAAGATTGAGCCAACCCAGACCCACTCTTTAGATGAAGTTCTTCATCTCTTGCTGGATCATGAGCTTTCATTAGTAATTGTTGTATTTAATTGTTGTGTTTAATTAATATATCACATGCTTCAGAGTTTCCATTCATTGCCTGAAGAGGAGAAGAAAAAAACCGTATTGTTTTCTTCTTTGCTTTTTGGTAGTGTAATTTCACTTTTGAAATGTTTTTCACTCTCCTTTCTTTCTCTGATGAGATCGGCCATAGCTTTCATGGGATTACAAATTTGGCGCCCTGTTTTCAGCTCAGAAAATTTTTTTTAGTGGTCAAGTTGGCAAAGATCTTTTTGGGGGTGTGGAATGGGGCTGGAGGTTTCCTGTCCCTCTAGTTTGTGTAAAGTGGTTCACTTTAGGATCATTTAAGTTCATTTCACCTGTCATTTTAAGGGCCTAAGACATTACAGATTTCCTTGCTACCTTTCTGTGACACTATAGGCTTTGAGCAACAGAAGTACCTTTGTAGTGTTGAAAGGTAGTGGGGAGTGACATTTGGAAGATGGAAATTAAAGTGTGCGTCTTCTTGTGGACCCTGTTGGTTTTCTGTATTGTCTTTCTCGTTTCTGTGTGCCAGGATTGAACTGATTAATGATATTGATGCTAGACCTGATTCAGAAAGTACTGTTTTATTGATGAAGTATAAACCTGAGTTCTTTGTTGTTTGATTTTATTAAAGATCAGTAGCATCTCTCTTAAGAATTGAGGTGCCAAGTACAGCTTTGTGATTAGTTTCCAGCTGACTGACTACATTCCACCTGAAATCTCAACTAGGCATGAAACACTTCATCACTTCCTGAACTGCTATGCAGAACTGTTGTGTGCTTTCCTGCATTGCAGAGTTTGGATGGATTTAAATTATGGGACAGTTTAAATTTATAATCATCATCATGCTATCTTGCAGAGAGCCGTTTCTAAGACACATTGTACTGAGACATTAACATTTGTCATCTTATGTTGTTATTAAATTTTTATGACTGGTATTTATACTTCTTTACTATTAAATATGAGATAAAGTACAAAAGCATTCCCTATCTTAAAAGGGATTGAAATTATAAAACCCCAGACCAGACAAATAAATAGTAAAGGAAAGCATGAAATAGTTCACATGGTAATTCAAGACAAATGAGTACTTTTACCTCTCGAAAAGAAAAATGAACCCTAAATGGAAAGTGTAAGGAAGAGTTTTAAAGACATATGGGATATTCTAATGGAAAAAAAATAGTATTACCTTCTATCCATTCTTAAGCTTTTACAAAGTTCCTGAAATAGCTGAGCTGCTAATAAAATATTCAGTCTGCTTTTAAAAATCTGAAGTTACCATGATGTTTCAAATATTTGCATAGAGGTAAATGTTATACCTATTTATAAATGCTGCTGGAAAGCATACTGAATTTACAAACTAAATGCAATGAAACACATTCATTTATCAGGGACTTTATTTTCAAGTAGCTGAACTGGAGACTGGCATTCAGAACAAATATCTTTCTTATCTAAGAAAGAAATCTGTGAAATTGTAAGTTATTTAAAAAATCTTAAAGGTAGGTTAATCAAATTTATTTCAAAGAGATTATTTTTGTCTGGTTATCAAGTTTGAGACATTTTTAGGCTCCTTGGATCCTGCCAAATATGGCAGATCCGTTCCCAGTGTTTGTTATTCCAGGGCACAGAAATTGCCCTTGTGCCATCGAGAGAAATGCTATGGGGCATGGTGTTCAAAGTCTTTCCTTTAGTGCAGCAATGAGAATGATGCATATAGACACGCATACGGAAATGCAGACAGAGACGTAGACACAGAGTTCTTGTTAGCAGTGAGAGCAGAGCCAGGCAGAGCTGAGCCGAGCTGAGCCTTCTTTAATTAGCCTTGCTCAATTTATAGCTTTACAGATACAGGCCTGGACCAAGAGGTTAAACCGGATGTTTTTTTCAAAAAATGTTTTTCCAAACACACAGGCCCAGGTCCAACATTCACATGTCATACATATGGGGGCGGTGTTCTGACCCAAGATATCATTCTCACTGACCTGGACTATCACTCCTTACACTCATAAAAACATACTTCTGTATAACCTGTCCAAGGCCCTTTATGTTTTGACTAATTGCTGTAATTTAATCATGTTAGTATTATTTGTCCAGATGGTCATGTTAGTAGTGATCTTCCTTTATCATCCAGGTGGCTGGAACTGCACGTCCTGTCATGCCCACACTAAGAGGTCCAGAAATGACACAGTTCTTAACCTGAGAACTTAGTCTTTCAAGCCGTTCCACTAAAACCTAAAAAACTAAACCATGTCCTAAAAGTTCATGTAGGTTTGGCCAGTAGAGCATCTCTTCATGTAATCTTCTAGAGGAAGGATTCTCTTATAAAGCGAGACTAGAAAATGCTATAGGAAAACCATTGTAGCCTCCTTGGCTTCTAGGATTTTTTCAGTTTCTTCTTCCCTTCCACAGGAGGAATGTACCTCCTTCTACCTCTGCTTTCTTATTTTATAGCCTCCCCTACTAAGAAGAGAGTTTTCAAGAGAGTCACAGCTGTTAGCTCAAGCAGTGTGCAGGAGCTACTTTCCTGTTTTCACACAGCAGGAGAATTTAAATACAGAGTGAACCAGGAAGGGGTTTATGTGTGTTATCCCTGACACAGAACTGTTAAGTGTGTTCCAGTGGGCAAAAGTTGAGAGTTTGTCAGTTGAAGTGAAGGAGAGAAACTCCTGTAGTATAAGCAAAGAAAGCAAGAGAAAGTGCTCCAACAGTAAATGGATCTGTTTAGTCAACAACCTTGGATTCTATCTCAAGGATAAAAGCTGCTTGCATCTAGACTGACTGATCATTCACATATAGCAATGTGCCACTTAAGCTTGCATGACCAGGATACCATCAGTTGGCGTCTTTGGAGGTGCTTATGAAGGAAATGTTAAATAATCAAACAGTTACTGATGCCTTAACATCTTTAGGAAGTGTTTTCTCTGGACTAAATGAGAGTCCAGGAAAATGAGTCCTTTGTGTAAGGGAAGTCAGAGTTCAAAGACAACTTCGTATCATTGAATTTCTGAAATCTATAGATCCCATCTTGCTGTCATAAACCTCTCAGAGTAAAGGAGCTGGTTTGAATTCCACTTTATAAAAATCATATTTAAGCAAGAGAACACCTTTGAAGCCATTGCTGATAGTTTAGATAGCTCTGGAGTTCACCTTCTGACTTCGATTTTCTTCCAGGCGTTTGGTAGCATAGAAACATTGTTTTCATGCCTGTCAGTGTGTAGGAATTCAAACATCACTCTCAGGGGAATACTTCAGGTGGTTTCAGAGTGGCTTGTGGCATGCCTTGTACGTGCACTTATATCCAAGCATGCTCCCCTTGCAAGTGACCACTTAAAACTTTTTTATTTTTCCTTAGACACAGAAAGAGGGGGGCAAGGGTTTTGACATGGGGAAAAAAAGAAGCTAGGCAAGATCTTTGTTTTGTCTGCCAGGTATGTAGACTTAAATTTGATCATTCTGTACAAAGCCTTAAAAGGTGGTATTAAGTGTCCCTGCTAAAAAAAAAAGTGGAGGAGTACAGAGAATTAGTTAGGTGGCATTGAACTGCTGATGCTGGATGCCAGTTGTGGGTTGGTTGGTTCATTGATTTTCTTTAAAAATTTAAAAAAAAAAAAAAAGGAGCCAGATATGTGGGAAAGAAAAAGTAGCATAGGGGATGAGTATGACTTTCATTTATGTCATAGCCATACAGGGTAACTTCTGGGAAGTAGCAGGTTCAGCATTCTTCTTAGACACTTAAAGACTCTTCCTAGTTTTGGTTTGTTTAAGGCACTACTTTCTGGACACTGCCTCACAGAGAATTGTGCAAATTGAGCATTGTTGTGGCTGCCTGCATCAAGCCTTTGTTAGACAGAGAGCAAACATAAGGAAGATAGGAAAGACCAGAAAAGAATTTGTGAGAGAGCTGGGCACACCACTATTTTGAGGAAGAAAATGTTAATAGGAATCTTAAGTTCATATTCTAGAGATTAAATATTCATCTAAATGTGATGGTATAGATATCATCCAGTACTGTCTCCTTGCCCAACAGTCTGTGTACCTTTTTTAGAGACAATTTTTAAAAAACCCTGAAGGCGAGATAATAGATAAACTGGGTGGGAGAGGAGGGGCAGGAATGCATAGCAATTCCAATGATGAAACTTGTTCCTTTCCCTGTCTCTTGAGTTGTTCAGTCTGACAACCTTCCGGTCTACAAACCTAAAAATATTGCCAAATAGCTGCAGAAAAATAATTTCCAGAAAAGGGTGGCATCTGATTTATTTCCTGCATCCTACCCTGTCTTGTGGTTTTGGCTGCAAGACTGTAAGTCTAAAACTGAGAGAAGTGTCATTGGCCCCTAGAGACAGTGTCCAAACAATTGAACATGTTTGGAGGAAAGGTTTATTCTTTGGCGCTCTCAATACTTGTCGCTGCCAATTATTGAGTAGTTATGGCCAGACACAGACTCACTGTGGTTCATGGCTGGCTCTTGAGTTCAGAAGTATCTGGAATTGTTCAAGGAAGGGTAAGGAGGTGTCCAAACATTTCCTCAAGGTTTCTTTGATATTTTGTGCTGCTGGCAGTCTTTAGGCATGATGGTTTCTCTCTGGAGACATTACTGACTCATATCTCAGAGATTGGGCTAGTATAGGAACTTAAATAGAGAGATGAGATTTTCTTTTCTGTTCATCTGAGAAACTGGACTCACTTAGATCTCTTCAACTCAAGGCAGGCAAGGTTTTGGAAGAGCTAAAAGCCACAGAGTTCACAGCCAGTTTTCAGAGTGTGACTAAAACTCTGCTTTTGCAGAAAATCTTTTCAGTTCTGTAAGTGACAGGAGTTAGCAGTCCTCTTCTAGGAACTGGCTACTTGCAAAGATGACAAGAATCTGCCAGTCCTAATGGAAGGAGAACACAAAAAAACCAACACCCCTCTTGCCATTCTCTCTCTTCCACCCCCTTCAAAAAGAAATAAAAATTGCCCCTGAAATCCAAAGTTAAAGGCAAAGTTGAATGTAGATATCACTTACGAATATGACTGAGAGACTTAAAGCCAAAGCGGATATGTTTTGATTTCTCTTCTTATGATGATTCTTTTTCTCACCTTTTATTTGGGTCATTGGTTTGGAAAGGGTGGTGATTCTGACTAGAATAGGTCTTGTCCCCTTCTGCTCCTGGTATCTTGCTCACAAAAAAAACCAACCTTGAAGAGTATTGCTTGGCCATGGTGAAAATGTGAATCATAGAAGACATTGTCAGAAGAAAGAGTTTCCATTTCTGTATTCTTTTTTGAAGCATAAACACACACACCCCCCATACCAGATTTGAATCTCTGCAATTTGGACGAATATCTCAGTAGAAGGAAATTCTACATGCTTTACTAGAGGAGAGTAATCCATTCTTTCAGCATTCAGGATGGATTTGGGTCTCTAGGCCTTTGAACCACTTCCCTCTCAGGAAGACAAGAACATACATCATGTTCTTGGTGGGCTGTGACCATTGCCTTTCAAGTTGCTACCCTTCAGATCTTCATTAGTCCTTAGGCTATTGTTAAAGGCTTGGCAATAGTTTTATCTTTGTTGTTAATGTCTGCAGGTGCATTAGTTATCTCGAGAACTTACTAATTAGAAATCATTTTTACAGCAGGGTAGTTCATGCCTTTTGGAAAACTTATGAGCTGAAGAATTCGTGTCAAAATAAGACTTTCTTTTGCCCCATTTCAGGTTCTTCCCTTAACAGAGGCCACCTGGGGTCTCAAAACGGCTCTAGTTTGCATGTGCTTTTAATGCAGGCAGATCAACCTGTATCCACAACAGAATACCCAGATTATATTATTTTGTTAATTTTATAATGAAGAATGGTATGCGTTTGGGATATGGTGTGTACCAGAACAAGAGAGTTAAAAGTACAAAAGAAGCCTTTGAAGATTGGACTCAGTGCATTTTCCATGAACACATGAAAGACTTGATCCACTACTGACCAAATATACTTTGATGGAGATGCCCTTATTTTAGCCTGCTTAGAAAATCACAGTTGGTAAGGAGTATCCAGTCCAAAAAACAGAGCAACTCTTAAATGTTTCTCTGGATAAAAAAGCTAACACAGAGAAAACTTTGCAATCAGTACACCATGGCCTAACATTTACTTTTTCCAGCTCCCTTTTCTGGCAGCCAGGCTGTAACGCTCCTTTGTGCACCAGTCCAAAGTTATGATAGCCTCAGTTTCATGGTGAAATGTGCTCATTCTCATGGAGTTTTTCCCCTTAAAGAAGGAAAACTGAGGACATATGATCCTGAGCTTTAGAAATCAAGCATTATCCAGACAGCATCTCTGGTTCCAGAGCAGTCCGTTTGCTACGGTTACACCCAGAATTGTCCCTAGAAATTGTGAGGTCTACAGCATCTTTGCAGCAAAGGTGGGAGGAAGGTTCTACCCTAGCTCTAGTTTGTCAACAGCTCATCAAAAGAGAGGTATTTCTTCTAGATCTATGGTAAACCTGCACTTTAAAAGAGCTCTTCCATATGCCTTGCTGGAAAGAAAAAAAAAGGCTTTTTCTTCAAGAGAATCCTTGAATCCCAAGCTGCTTCTGCTTGCAAATCAGAGCAGCTAGAGCTGCTTCTGCAGGAGGAAGAGACAGATACAATTGAAATGAAACATAAATAACTAAGATCTCTCACTCCCTCTTCTCAGGTTCTGAACAATAAAACAAACTTGCTCTTAGACAACGAAGTAGTACAGCATTTGCCAGCAGTGCCTTACCTCTCCACAGGTGCATTCTCTGCTCATCCCAAACGTCAGCCTTAACTTCCCCTAGTCTGAGCTTTTTTGCACAGAAATCTCACAGGAAAGTCCCAGCTGCCTGATGTTGTCAGTCTTCCCATCAGCTTTCTTTTGGTTGAGATTATGAAGGGGTACTGTAGAGAAAAGGGGTACCTTCACTAATCATTAATCTCAGGCAAAGCTTCAGACAAAGCTATTAAAGTTATTAAAGTCACAGATATGAGGTAATACTTTTATGAATTAGGTACTGATTAGAAGGCAAAACTGTTAGATTTTCCACATCACAAAAGGTTAATAGTGGGGTGCTGCAAGGTATAGTACTAACTACTACTATTGCGTGTAATATATTGATATATATAATATATTCTTATCTATGAAAAGGCGGTGAACAATGAGATGGCAAATATTGCAGATGACATGAAAGCAAATCAGTAGCTGGAATTCAGATCCATACCCAGCTCTCCTAAGAAATCCCCCTGATCTATTGCATTTTTTATCACAGCAGATTCTTTTAGTCCTTTTCACTGTATTTATGAATGTAACTTGCACAATACAATATCCCAGCAACCTTATGCTTTCCATTCTGCTGAGTGAGGTTTATAGCTTTTCATTTTCATTCGCAGCCTTGGGCTGACTTGAAAGACTGAATCCATGTCCCAGCCTGCAGACTGGAAGCACTTAATTAGTATGCAGGGCAGGTACTGTGGGAGGCTGTCTCTATGCGACAGCTCTCAATCCACTACTCTGATTATTATGGCTCAAGGAAAGAGAGTGCAAGGGAAATGAAAAAAAAATAGTGAAAGAAAAAAAACTACTGCCTTTTCAAATTAAAATATATAGACATCTCAGTATAAAGTATTGGGAAATATCATCCAAGATAATGTATCTGCCTCTGTATTAGTAGCAAGTCATTCCCTCGGTAAGTTTAAAGGCAAGTATCTGCTAAAGATGGTCACAAGGGAAGAAGCCGAATATCAAATACTAATTACCTGTTGAATTTATTACTTCTGGACTTTTTAAGGAAGAGCTGTGGCTTTAATGCGAACAGCATCATAGCATTAAGTAACAATTCACTTTGCTGATAATTTTCTTGTTTTCTGCTTGGGCAGATGGTTCCCTATCAAGACTGTAAAGCTAAGTCCATTGTAAATATGTGCACTTGCTCATAGAGGAAAGGACAAGGAAGATAGGGAAATGTGAGATATTATGATGATTTAACTGTTTTGTTTTATCAAGACATGAAACTATGGGGAAAAATACTGTATTTGGCTGTTGTCATTCATCCTGAAGGATAGAAAAATGTTTCACAGATAATCAGGTCCTCTCCCTTTTTCTTTTCCAGTTATATTAATAAATATGCCAGGTGTCTGCTTGTTCATGACCAAAATACTGCCACTTCTGAGTAGGAATATCGTGGCTGTTTAACAGTGGATGGTTATACTACACAGTAGTTTTAGGACTGAAAATTGCATAAGGAATCATAATTTATTTCTTTTTAAAACGAGATTATAGAGGTCATTTTTTATATGTTGGTTACCTTACCTTGTGCTAGAGCTCTTGCCTTTCCTTCTAAGCCAGTGGTGAGGGAACTTACCAACGAAATTGGACCTTGGGGTCCTGAGTTTAGTTTGCTTAACGAGGTTCAATTATACCATCTTCTTCTTCCCTAGGAGCCTGCCCTAACAGTTGGCAGACTGGTAGGAGGTAGAGGCAGCGTTTTTCTTCCTGCTGGCTCTGTGCCTTCATGCTGAAAGGAGCCCAAGATATATGGTTCCAGAAGAATGGCAGACAAGAAGGGGCATGACTCTGCTAGTCTGGTACTCAGAGTTCTCACCTTGAAGATGGGATTCCTGGGTTCAACAGCATTTCACATTTCTCTCCTTTTATGCATCTTTGTGCAGCTCACCACTCACCGTTTTCAATTGTCTTATTGGGATATTTAATTTTCTCCTGGCACAGCATAGAAAGTGAAGGTGCCTGATCTTCTTTGAGGGTCAGGCAACTAAAATGAGCTGTTACAGTACATACATTTTTATTAGTAGCTTATGTGCCCCTTTTATTAGAAGCAGAACCCAGGATTTTATTATTGTGAAGTTTACTGAGATATTCAATGAACAGCTACGTCTCTTCAATCATGAGTAAGTTGAAAACAACATGAAAGAAATGATGAAGTCAAACTTCAGATGACCAAGATCAATTGTGACATCACTAAAGAGGAACATTTCCAAGCTTCAGGTGGTGCTGGACTTTACTGTTCATCAATCATACATAATCCATAATTATCAGTTTAATTATTTGTATGCAGACTTATGTAAAATCAATAATCACCACTGTAAGTGAAAGCTATAATTCCATCAAGGAGAAGTGACACCAAGAATGGTGGAAATGAAGCCCATCACTACAAGTCAGAGCTGGAATTTCCTGGGTTTAAGCTGCTCTGTGTGTTTAATCTAGCATCTGCATTTTTTTCTATTGTCAATTTCAGTTTATTTCACAGTCCACTTTCTGTTTTGGGATGGAGCTTATTATTTGCGTAGCGCAATAATTACAGTGGGACCAAAACACTCTGTGACCTGACACTAAGGGGACAGAAAGGTTTTTTTAGGGATCCTTGACAGAATAATGACAGCACTAAGTTGTAGTTACAATTAAAGCTTTATTTTCTTAACAGGATATAATGATTAGCATAGCACAGAATTTATGATTAGAACTGCACAGGATTTCTACAAGGAGAATCAATGCAATACAATTTATAAGTAGCGTAATACAGTATTTATAATACAATTTATGATTTCTAATCACCGAGACACTAACTTAACTTATGGTTTCTAATCACCTAGACGCTCTGCAGATCAGGTCTTAATACGTGGTTTGCTATATCAATATAACAATCATAATCTAGACTGAAAAATCATATAAAGACTACGAGTCAGTCAGTCCTCAGAGAAAGCAGATAATGGTGGAGGCATCCCTGGCCATTGGAAGGTCACAGGTCTCACTGTGCAGCTCTGGTCCAAGTTTCCCACTTAAGACTTGTAACTGATTTTACAGTCAGTGCTCTGTGTGCTGTTCTGTGATGGGACCATCAACACCACCTGGCTGGCTGGGTGCCTGCAACCTTCAAAGCCGGTAAGGCAGGGAGTGATTGGCCTGGCACCCAGGAACCTTGAGGCCAGCAGAGAGGGGAAGAAGACTTCTGTTTGGTGTGTCTGATTGGTTCACTGGACCTTCAGGGACCTTCAGATGGTACCAGTCACACACTCCTAGAAACATGCAGTCATTTTCTGTCTCTTTGAGATAAGCACAGACAAGACAAGAGGCCTAAATTCACCCATCATGAAGCACCTTCAATGATGATATCCACATCACTCATGAAACTAGGCTTTATTTTTCAAAATATTTACATGGTATATGAATGGCTGATAGAACATCAATGTCATTGCCCTCATTTTTAGGCTGCAGAGTCTTTTTCAGCACAACAATTAAGTATGTGTCCTCTGCTAAGTACAGGGTAATGCAGCTGATTTCCTGGGACCTGCTTGTACCCACAAGTTTAACCATATTGCTCATGTTGTGCTCTATGTGAACAACAAGAAAAGAATGAATTAAGATTTCATGGCAATGTGAATTTTAGCATTTTAAATTTTGGAGTGTTTCACTTTGCAGCCATAATATTCTTTTACTATAATCTCTTTATGTGTAATTTTCTATGTCGATTCCATCATGTGGAGCCATATTAAGCCTCATATGGATCATTACTAGAGCTGGAACGTAGATATGCTTGTACAGACCTCTACCATTTGAGCTAACTGACCTTAACAACAGGCAGCTATCCTTTATATGAACCAGCTTCTCAAGGCAAAATGAGACAAATGCTTTGCAAAGGGATTTCTTGGCTATTTGCTGACAGTAGAGGAACGATGGGACTCAGGAAGCCTTGTCCTAGCAGTGTATGTGTGCTAATGGGTACAGACCCTCTGCTCGAACTCTCTTCAGTTTGTCTCCTGTATTTGGAAAGAAACTCCATGTCAGCTCAGCTCAGCTCAGCCTGCAGTAGGATGTGCTCAGTATGGATGGAATAATCAACAAATTTACTTAGTAGCCTCTCATATGTACTGAGTGCACACAGCTAGCCATTGTAGACCTTATTATGTCAGGTTGTTTTCCACCTTATCAGCATGAATTACCTAGGGAAGAAAGGAAAGTTTCTCTCTGCCAAGGCTGCCCTAGAATTTGGTCTGTGGTTCTGAAGCACCAAACCTTCTGAAAACAAGAGCAGGATTTTTTATCATTGACAAAACAGTAGATATTTCTATCAGTTGTTAATCAGAAAATAGAGAGATGTCCATGCTGACATTGTACAAAGTATCAGCCTGAGGCAGGCAGAACATAAAATTTAAATTCAAATTATTAAAGTTTGGCAGTTACAAGCAACTAAACCATGGCCATGTCAAGTGTTAGGTAACTATCACTCTGTTGTACCAGCTCTTGACAAATTAAAAACCTTCCTAGTAACATCTGAAACCTTAATAAGGGAAATACATGTAGATATATGGGACTCAGCACAACTGATTAGAAGCAACCCTGACACGGATCAGATTTGTTTCACTGCCAATATTTAGGAAAATCAATAAACAACCTAAATATCCTAGTTGTTTAAAAATAACGTTGTAAAGGGCTTTTGGATGCAGTATCGTAGATTTTATTAGCCAGGGCATTCAAAACACAAAAATTTATCTTGATCATCTCCTTTCAGCATTTTTAGTCACTATCAACTATGGAGTTGTGAAGACCTTGGTATGAAACATAGGCCCATAACAAAACAATTTACTTATTTTGATAGTTGGCTGGAAACAAACCCACATATGCCAAATATAAAATTGAATAATTTTATCTTGCAATTCCCATCAGTTTTTGTTTTCTGTAATTTACTAGCATTCATGTAGGGCTGTTGATCATTAAGTGTTTTATTGTCAATTAATTCAAAGACAGTTTAATAACTGAATTTTAAAAATAGATATAACTGCAGCCCCTTTTTTCTGTATAAAGCTAGTTGGAATCTCTGTTGCAGTATACAGTATTATTACCCATATTAGGTAGGATTTTTAAAATTCCAACTTTTGAACAAAATACGTAACTTGTGTTGTCTTAGAACAAAAGTTCTAATTTAATACAGTTAGCCAATATTGCCACTAATCTATTTAGAAATATAATTTTCTGACTGTATCAACACTGGACTATTTCAATCTGAAATTGATGATCTGCCAGTTAGTGTGATATCTGGAAAATCTGGACATTTATTGATATTATTGAGAAGTACTGGGCTTTACCTGAGACCTTTCCTTATAGTTTACCTGACCCAGGTAACAGCATAGTTTACCTAACTATGCTAAAACTAGAGATGTCCTGTTCTGCTTTCTGTGTATCTCTATACCATGCACCCCTATTTCACAATGGTGTCCTCAGCCCTTATTCATCTCTACAGAATACATGCTTTATTTATGCCAAGGTTTTCTACCAGAGGGGAAACTAAATAGATCTTTGGGCAGGAAAAACTTGCTTTGGTTTTTAGGCAAACGGTACAGATCTAACCTGTGCTAGACCTAATCACACTCCAGGTGCCCAGAGATACCCTGACAACCATTTTGGCCTTGCTAGTCCAGATGCTTCCCAGGAAACTTGGCATCTTACTGGTGGACAGTGAGAAGCAGAAATTGATGGGTGAAGAGTCAGCAAAATGTACAGGTATTTAGGTCC
Organism: Streptopelia decaocto; assembly: GCF_964273445.1. Taxonomy (NCBI): domain Eukaryota; kingdom Metazoa; phylum Chordata; class Aves; order Columbiformes; family Columbidae; genus Streptopelia; species Streptopelia decaocto. Next base: position 23,977,920 of record NC_138661.1, read on the forward strand.
CTTTTCATCATGTTAAGATCTTTCCACATGACCCCCTAACCTGCTGTATTCTTATTAGTGCCCACACCCCCAGTTGCTTTGTTTGCTGAGAATAAATAATTTATTTCTTTTTTTGGGCTTTTTTGAAAAATCATAGAATCATAGCATGCTAGGGATTGGAAGGGACCTCGAAAGATCATCTAGTCCAATCCCCCTGCCGGAGCAGGAACACCTAGATGAGGCTACACAGGAATGTGTCCAGGCGGGTTTTGAATGTCTCCAGAGTAGGACACTCCACAACCTCCCTGGGCAGCCTGTTCCAGTGCTCCGTTACCCTCACTGAGAAGAAGTTTCTTCTCAAGTTTAAGTGGAACCTCTTATGTTCCAGTTTAAACCCATTACCCCTTGTTCTACCATTGTTTGTCAACGAGAAGAGCCTGGCTCCATCCTCGTGACACTCACCCTTTGTATATCTATAAACATTAATAAGGTCACCCCTCAGTCTCCTCTTCTCCAAACTAAAGAGACCCAGCTCCCTCAGTCTTTCCTCATAACGGAGATGCTCCATTCTCTTGATTGCCCTACGCTGGACTCTCTCCAGCAGTTCCCTGTCCTTCTTGAACTGAGGGGCCCAGAACTGGGCACAATATTCCAGGTGTGGTCTCACCAGCGCAGAATAGAGAGGAAGGAGAACCTCTCTCGACCTACTAACCACCCCCCTTCTAATACACCCCAGGATGCCATTGGCCCTCTTGGCCACAAGGGCACAGTGCTGGCTCATGGTCATCCTGCTGTCCACCAGGATCCCCAGGTCCCTCTCCCTTACACTGCTCTCTAATGGATCATTCCCCAACTTACACTGGAACCTGGGTTTGTTCCTGCCCAGATGCAAGACTCTACATTTGCCCTTGTTATATTTAATTAAATTTTTCCCCGCCCAGCTCTCTACCCTGTCCAGGTCCCGCTGGATGGCAGCACAGCCTTCTGGCATGTCAGCCACTCCTCCCAGCTTGGTATCATCAGCAAACTTGCTGATAGTACACTCTATTCCCTCATCCAAGTCATTGATGAATATATTGAACAGTACTGGCCCCAGCACCGACCCTTGAGGCACTCCACTAGATACAGGCCTCCAACTGGACTCTGCCCCATTGACCACGACTCTCTGGCTTCTTTCCTTCAGCCAGTTTGCAGTCCACCTCACTACCTGATCAGCCAGACCACACTTCCTCAGTTTAGCTATGAGAATGCTGTGGGAGACTGTGTCAAATGTTAGTTGTAAAATGGGTAGTGCACTACAATGATGTGCCCTTTTATATTTTTCTGAATTTTTAGCTGCTGGCACTTTCTTCATGTTTTGTTCCCCTCACCTTCCTAGGCCTTCATATGCATGCTGAAGTGGGCATCCTGTGTAGAGGGAGAAACCCTGGTCTGGAATGTGCAGTGTGGAAAGCGGATGTGCAATGAGCACTGGGGACAGGCCTAAGGGAACGGTGTGCCCCCAGAGGGGCTCTGTATTCACAGGAGAGAAGCTTTTCTGGCAGAGTAGGAGGGAGCTTGTACCAAATCCACATAACCCAATGACTGGAAAATCATACTAACTAGCCTTTGGCTTCCTTTTAGGGGCTTAAGCCCATGGACATTCCTGGGGAATGAGACATCAGTCATAAGGGGCTGAAGGGTCAGGTCATGAGAGAAGAGGGCAGAAAATGAGTGGCTAAGAGAGACAGGAAAGAGAAATGGCCACTGGCAATTGCTATTTACCCACATGCTTGCCCCTTGTGAGCATGCTGTGGGTTCTGCTGGAGAATAAACTCTGATGGCTTCCACAGACTCGTCTCCTCCTCAATAAGTCAATCTCACTGCCTACACTGGTGTCAGCTTTTGAGAAGTTGCTATGAAGGGCTCTGTTTGCAGCATCCATTCTGGAAGGAAAGGCTATCATGGGTCCCAGTAAAAGCTTTGGAAGACATGGTAGCCTTGATGAGTTGATCGAAAGCTCATTTATCCTTTGCCCATCAGGAGTTCGGTGCTTGATGAAATGCTCATGTTTGCCTTCCTGTCTGATAGGACAGCATGACCAGGAGAGCACAAGACACGCAGCACTGATCAAAATGCAATCAGTATCCTAATCCAGAAAATACAGGAAACGTATGTTCAGTAGGTACACTCTGTCATGATGTCTTTGTATTCTTCCTTGTACTCAGCAAGGCCCTGTAGGCCAGGAAGTGAAATCTCTTCTGAATAACTTTGTCAAAGACCCCTGTGCCAGGCACAAATAGCTAATCTCTTGGCCACGTTCTCTCTATTTGAGCATACCTTCTGGGAAACCGTCTTAAGATCTCAGGGCAACAGTGGTCTACACCATTTGGGGATGGTGGACTTGAGCATATCTGAGCTGGCCACCCAACCATGAACATTTTTATCACTGCAGGAATGGTTGCAGGAGTCAGGAATGTCCAGGCTTTGCAAGGCAGATTGCAGTGCTTATGGACACCAGGATTAAGCCCTTCATGCTGCTGGACAGGCTTCAATTATTTGCACAGAATGACTCCTTATCCTGAAGTGGTTGGAGTCACTGTCCATCATCCCTCTGTAGAATATGCAACAGTCCTCCCAGTGCGTGCTCATCTCCCTCTTCCTCTATATGCTGAGGAAGAGATCTGTGTTTGGTAGGCTCTGCTGCAGGAATAAGTCTAGATGGTAAGTGGCAGAGGTGTTCTGTTCTAAACAGAATAGTCTCCCTTTGTCTAGGGTGAGAGAAAAGCCTGCAGCCCCAAACTCTCTCCTGGTCATTGAGAAGCACTGTGTCCCATCCCATTGTGTCCAAGTTAGTTCTTCGAAGTCTGATCACATTCAAACCAACAGCAGCTGCAGAAGTTGCAGCAGAAGGCATCCACGTGTATGTGTCAAAGTTGCAAAGCAGAAGCTGATGGACAGTGTCTGGCTGAAGCTCTGTTTATATGGTCACAGGCTGTGTTTGAGGCCGGTGAGTCAAACTGGAACACATGCTGCAGGGATTTGTGTTGCTGGGAGGCAGAACCAGAGGGCAGCTCTTGTGCGGTTGTTCTTACTTGCTCACTGAGTGTATGCTCAGGGAGCATGGGCACAACCTGCCTCCTCAGTAGGTTCTCAGATTGGAATAGTATGTGCAACCCATGTCACATGACCCAGGTATATAAAATGCACTCTGATGTACCTGCCAAAGGTGTAATTAGAATGTGTTTTCCCAATGTACTCACTGGCAATGGAAGCAGAGAAAAATAAATTATAAGTTAAAATAGCATCCACATGCTGTATATTTCTGCTGCTTTTTTGAAGGTGGAACATAGTACGATAAAGACTCATAATTACAAGTGTTGAGAAGATATTACTTCATATGTGTGTCTGTGTGTGTTAGCTTATGAGGAACAAACTGAGTTGTGTTCAACATCTAATTACTCAAATTCTTTAATGCCATAATAAGATGTAGGAGTAAGAATTTGTGTGAATCAGGCAAAAAGAACACATGCTAAGGTTTTAGGACGTAATCCTGGCTGGCAGAGTAGGTGACATTCCTATTTCTCCCCTGTCCCAAGCTAGAGATTTTCTGCTGGTAAAGGCAAGTCTTCTAAAGGAGGTCCACCTTTATCGTAGCCAAAACTGGTCACCTTTAATGCATAAAACTGAAAGCCACATGCGTTTATATGGCAAAAAATACAAAAGCAAAAATTATAGCAAACCAAAATCCTAATATTAAAAGCACACATTTTATAAGCCTTAAATATTCTACATTAAGGTAGGAGAAGGAAGGAATTAATGTAGAATGTTAATGAAGCTATTAGAAAAATATAATTAGTTCTTAATTTTCTAAGATATGCACAAAGATTCTGAATGTGTAATTTTAGGAAACTTTTTATCTTTAAATACATCTTTACTTAGGCCCAGATTCAGCAAAACATTTAAATACAGACATGAAATTATTTATATGCTAACTCCCCTTGATTTGATTGGTCATAGAGGAGGAAAGTGCTCACCAAAGCCACTGTTTATGGAAAGGACTTGGGAAACCATAACTTCCCGCATTGCATAAACTTCCTGAGTCAACAAACTAGAAACTGAGACAGGTTTGGCTCTTGTTCCTTCAGTATGCAAGGTCTGCTAATGCACAAGAATTGGCACTGAAAGACTGACTCAAATAGAGGCACAGTATAAGGCCAAAGTGCAGGAGCTGAAGGGATGATGGAGTAAACTTAGAAGTAGGACCTGCACTGCTAGGACTCCTGGCCGGCTGTGGCACAGATACAGCCTGCCACTGACTGCCTGTCATTATATGAGAAGCAAGTGTTGGTTTGGCTGCAAAAAGAGACATCCATATTCTGGAAAGTTCCCTTCCTACTGTTCTGTGAGCTCTGTGTAGCTTTGTGTTGTGATTTAACCCCAGCTAGCAATATAACCACAACAGCCGCTCACTCAACCCCTCCCCACCCCCCCAATTGGGGAGAGAATCAAAAGGGAAGGGAGAAACTTGGATTGAGATAACCACAGTTTAATAAAATTTTTAAAATGCTAATACACTACTAGTAATTACATATATAAAATAGAAATAGAATATAAAACAAAAGATATTCAATGCAATTCTTCACAAACTCCATCCACACCGAGCAACCAGTCCCAGGAAGCAGCACCTGGTGCCAACAGCCGATCCCAGAGAGAGAAAAGAGGAATAAGGCAGAAAGGCTCAGAGGCCTCTGCAAAACTGCAGGATGGCAAAAGGCCAAACTAAACATCCCAAACAGAACTTCCCTAGCTCCAACAAAGACAGCAAAGAAAAGAGAACATGAGAGAGAAACCAGAAGATCCCGACTCTCCTTAAATATGAAGCATGACACTAATGGGATGAAATACTCTTATTGATCAGTCTGGATGTCAGTCAAGCTCTGCCCCATCCATGCCCCCTTCCTTGATGCCTCACACTTGTGGGCAGAGGGCTCAGAATGTCCTTGGCTCTCAGACCAGAGCAATTAAAAACATTAACTCTGTCCTGGGAATCTCTTGTTCTCGAACTAAGTCCAGATAACGACCGTGCTAGCTATGAGAAAGAAAGGTTTCTAACTGCATGAAGAAGAGTAACTCATTTTGGGTCAAACCAGCACAATTTGCTCACAGGAGCTGTACAAACTCAGAAATTCCTCCTTTTTTTTTTTTTTTTTTTTTGTTTTTGTTTTTGTTGTTTTTTTTTTGTTTTTGTTTGTTGTTGTTGTTTGTTTTGTTTTGTTTGTTTTGTTTAAATATATTAAGAATTAAAGTAGATTCAAAGGAGACCAATCTGCAAAACTGTCAAATACATGTAAACCCAACAACCTGGCAGACAACTGGCCATAGTTGTAGTTACGGTAGGTCCCATGGTATGCTGTTGGAAGTCAGAGTACTAATTCTTACTGTCTTGGCCAAAATCCAACATGCTTTATTATTTTCTACTTCCTTGAAGCTCTTCTCTGCACTTTCAAAAACATATAGAAGTTTTCTTGATCTCTTAGCCTGAGCTTGTGCAGTGTTGCTTGCATGATGCACCAGGTGATAATAAACTGATAGTAAGCAACATGATTCAAATGTACATAACTGTGGGTAAGACTCACCCCTCTGAGCTACTGCACAGGGCTTAAATACAACTGCTGTATTTCTGGTCTAGGAAAGCAGAAGGAGCTGTAGGAGGCTAAAGCTGAAACGGTGTTAGCGAGTTTCCATAGAGTGCACAAAAAAGAATACTGTGCAAGCAGAATTTTTTTCTGACTCAGCCTACGGAGCTGATCTAACTCACAAAAAAACACACATTACAACATTTTAAAAAGTACAACAAAGCCCATTTCTGCCTTCTTGGGTGCTTCTGCTAGATTCAAAGGGCAAACTTGCTTCAGAATAACCCATTGTTTGCTTTGGAATCTCAAAGATTAAAGGTGTCTATAAGTGTCAGTAATTCTCATGGTTATTGTTAAATGTTTCCTTTTATTATCTATATAACAGCAGTTAGAGATCAGAAAAAACAAGGTGAGTTCTCAAGTGCACCCTCACTGTTTCCTGTCTGTGAGCACAAGAACGTTCCGTGCGTGAGGAGACTCCAACTCACACATCCCAGGAGAGCAGCCTGACCACCAGACTGCAGGCTGTTTTGAAGGCAAGCACTCTCCACCCTTCCTATTGAAACTGTGCCATGCTGCAGAAAATAATTTAAGTTCATTGGGCCAGAGAGAGAGAATAGGAGTCACAGAGAGCAGAGAAAGCGTAAGAGAAAGCATAACTGTACTGGTTAAGGCACCCATCTGGCAGAGAGAGCCTTAGATTCCCTTCCCAGCTTTCAGAACTGTTTCTTAGCTATTTCATATAAATAGTCACTGGGTAAAATACAGAAACAGATGTTTCAGATACCATACTCAGAGGTGCCTAATTTTTCCCATGCTCTACACAGGAAATCTAGACCGGAACAAGAGGTTCTGAACTCCCCTCTAGGAACCCAGTACCTTTCACAGAATCACAGAATCACACAGAATCGACTGGGTTGGAAAAGACCTCAGAGATCATCGAGTCCAACCCTTGGTCCAACTCTAGTCCATTTATTAGATCATGGCACTGAGTGCCATGTCCAATCTGAGTTTAAAAACCTCCAGGGACAGCGAGTCCACCACCTCCCTGGGCAGGCCATTCCAATGCCTGACCACTCTCTCTGTAAAGAATTTCTTTCTAATATCCAGCCTAAATTTCCCCTGGCAGAGTTTAAGCCCATGCCCCCTTGTCCTATTGCTAACTGCCTGGGAGAAGAGACCAATCCCCACCTGGCTATAACTTCCCTTCAGGTAGTTATAGAGAGTGATGAGGTCACCTCTAAGCCTCCTCTTCTCTAGACTAAACAACCCCAGCTCCCTCAGCCTCTCCCCATAGGTCTTATGTTTGGATTGTGTGTCAACAGGGTTGGATTGTAGGCTTGGAGGTCAGCCTCTCTCACATCTCTAAATACCTTGATAGTCCTGTTTTTAACACAGAAAAAACAGTGTGCACTGGTGTGGTGAATTATGAAGGTGATGAGTTTTCTGGTTTCACCTGCTTTCTGGTGGACAACTCTCTGTGTGTGTGACAGGTTTATAGATAAGAAAGCTTCTGGGTTGGATTAGTAGATGGAAATGGACAACAAGGCCAAATGTTTCAACTTCCAGGGATTTATTGGGGAATTTCAATGCAAAATACAAACTTCTGGACCTGGTTTTCTCAGGGACCTTTGGAAAAGAGCATTCGGTGTCCTTCAGAATTATCATGCCCCAATACAGCTGCCTGAATGTGCACTGCAAGCCCAGAGCAGGGTTACTCTTCGCTGGCCCAGTGCTGTGAGGTGTCTTATCCCACTCTTTGCTTGAATGGTTCTAAATGGTGGTGACAGATGTTTCATCAAGTTGTAGAAACTCTAGCTGTGGCTGGTGTTTCAGGGAACATTTCTGAGGTGGTGAGAAGAGCTGTTATCACAGGAAGAATTTTCTATAGAAGAGGTTTCTGTAGTGCCAGAGCAGTCTGTCTTTTGGCCAGGCTATGGAATCTCATCTCATCTCTGGACTTGCCAAGACAGAGAGGAAAGAATTTTACTTCAGTGGTTCAGAAATTACACAGGTGCCAGTATGTCCTTTCCAGTCCCTGTTCTGGAAGCAGCTCCTCCATCTCCAGTTACATATGAGCACTGTAACATGCTTTATTACTTTGTCAAGCTGCAGCTTATTTCCCAGGTTCATTTGTATCATTTTCTTGGATGGAAACTGGTTCCAAACGTAATGGTATTCTGGCTTTAGCCCCATTCAGCGTTCATCTTGAGAAGAAATTGTAGGCATGGGCAGTGGAGGAGGACAGGATTTGACCTTGTTTTGGTGACAAGATCTAAGCAAAAGTATGACTAGGCGAAAGAACTCAAAACAGATATGATTCTGGAGCTCTTAAATCTTGTCAGGGAGAAGGAAGGAAGGAAGGAAGGAAGGAAGGAAGGAAGGAAGGAAGGAAGGAAGGAAGGAAGGAAGGAAGGAAGGAAGGAAGGAAGGAAGGAAGGAAGGAAGGAAGGAAGGAAGGAAGGAAGGAAGGAAGGAAGGAAGGAAGGAAGGAAGGAAGGAAGGAAGGAAGGAAGGAAGGAAGGAAGGAAGGAAGGAAGGAAGGAAGGAAGGAAGGAAGGAAGGAAGGAAGGAAGGAAGGAAGGAAGGAAGGAAGGAAGGAAGGAAGGAAGGAAGGAAGGAAGGAAGGAAGGAAGGAAGGAAGGAAGGAAGGAAGGAAGGAAGGAAGGAAGGAAGGAAGGAAGGAAGGAAGGAAGGAAGGAAGGAAGGAAGGAAGGAAGGATACATTTCCAGGTGCATTTCAAAGCCTCAATTATCACACATGGATGGTGAAACTTTAGTTAGAGATTTGGACATGCCTAGGGTCAGGAACAAATGGCACTCAGAATATTTTTATTTTCTACCATATACAAGAATGCAAAGAACCAATATTTACAGCAGTACCAGGTGGACAGAGTTTTATGTTATTTCATCTCAAATTGTAGAAACAAATCATGATCTGAAGAAACACAGCCACACTGGAGGAAGAGACAGAAGCCGTTCAACTGCACAGTAGATTAAAATAATAAAACAGGACAGAGACCAAAAACCTCCCCTTATCCTGCAAAAACATGAAGAGTTTAAGAATAAAGTATAGTTATCTAACTTTGAATTTTAGAGAGATACTAAATTTGATACTTTCAGATTTGTGGGAAATGTTCTGGGAACTTTAAATAGGTCAGATGTCCAATTGATTAATTTAATTTCACATTCAAAGGGGTCCACATCCAACAGTGCAGTCACAACTTCAAGATTTTCTTTGGAAGTGTTGAACTTTAACAAGCCTTTCTGGACCCCAAGTTTGCCTTGGTCTTTTATCAAAGGGCCGACCAGAGTTTATGCTGCTTAACCTGTGAACCATAATGATAACAAATGGGGAACATAGTCAGGATTTATATAGCTTTATATTTAATATGAGGAATTTCTGGAAGGAGTCTGTAAGTAGGGACTGTTGCCCAGACCCCAAGCTTTGGCCAAGCAGTTCTTGGCAGGCTTCGAAGAGGGTGGTGAAAATGCAGCTTTAAGCCATCCTTGCATCATCCTGGGGTTGTCTCCCTGCCAGCATGGTCCCCAGTGTAAACTGAACACCAGCAGAGCTACTGTATTTTGCACTGGCTACCACTGGGCCCAAGAAATTTGTCTGGTAATTGGGGCTTAATGGGAAATAGTCTCAGTTTTAGCCATTTCTAAACTGTATGTCATCCACAAGGACTCGGGAAAAGAAGAGCCATTGCAGTTCCTGCAGCGGCTGCAAACCAGCCACAGCTTTGTCATATCTGCACTGGCTGATGCGCAAGTAGCTGACTGAGCTGCCTCGCAGACTTCATGGCATTGATAATGAGGCAAAAAAACCAGCTTTCGGTGTCTGAAGGATCTGAGCCAAATGTCTGTATGTGCATATGCAGATGTATGTGATGTCAGTGAATGTCTCTGCTCGCTGCAAAGGTCACTTTGAAATTTTTAATTTGCTTCAGAATAAAGCAATCTCAAGAATATAATGAAGGAAATGAGGTCTGAAATTTGTTTCCTAACATCCATGAATTGTAGCACTGAGCTAAGGAGAAAGCATTCAAATCCCTCTCTGCCCTCTTGGATAGGAATCTGTTTGTAGCTCTGCAATAATCAGCAGACATCAGTGTCTGCTACAACTGAATATTTTTGGTATCTAATTGGCACTTAGATACCACCGTGATAGGAGCTTTAGAAATAGCTAAAGCAGATAAATATTGCCGCTTCTTTTCCTGTATGTGTGTCTGTATCATCTCTGTGAAGCTGTGTACTAATGTGAAAAATTTCCTGTTGATTTTAATGGGATGCATCTCTCTGCAGAGAATATGCTTCATTCAAAGCTGCAGTAACGTAGAGAAGGGATAATTTTTTTCTTTTTGTTATGAACATCTAGATCAAATTCCCGAAGTATTATTTGTGCAGAAACTGTGAATGCTTCCCGGCTTGCAAATGAAGTCAAACCCTTGTTAATGTTTACAGTAAAACAGCTGTTCTCAGCATTTCTCCCTGAGCCTCAGCTTCTTTAGCTCTACCATTCCCAGCCTTACATCATAGCAGCTGCAATAATAAGAGGCTGAAAGAGGTCAGAAGCAGCAAGTCCTGCTAAACCACACCTTTGTTTAAAAGAGATTTTGGACTGTAAAATGTCTCAACTGGTAAATTTTTCAGCCTGACTGCACTTCATGCATAGGTTAGGTCTTCAAAGACCCAGCTCACCAAAAGCACACAGGCAGTGCCAGCACAGGGGAAAGCAGAACACAGCCTCTTTATACATTTTCCCGGGAAACTTTCTATAGATCCAGACTGGGAAATGTTCCAAGGCTTCACACAACTAAAGATAACAGTAATAAAAAAATGGACTAGAGCACACTGACTTTTAAAAGAAATATCTGAGGCTATCACATTTGCATGGCAAAGCCTTGGTAATTTGTGCAGCAAGATTTGCTAATTTACGCTAATAAAAGTAAGATCACTACAGATTACTGAATTCTAGCAATTAGCAGGTATGTAAACAAACAACATTCTGAGAAAAGAAAAAAGCATCAGCATGTAGGTTGCTTTCAAGACTATAATTTCTTTGTAAATATTTATGATTGCTCAAATAATAAATGCTACTGGATATATTTTGTAAAAATAATTAGGTGTTAGCAGAATGTACAATAGAGCATTCCTCTGCTCAGTCTTTTCAGAAGAGAGAGGCCATCATTTTTTCTGCTACGTTTGAAGCATACGGTTTATTGAGCTTCTGCAGTGTCTACATTGTAGAAATACATTAATAAATACAAGTTTAAAGTGAATTTAAGAACATTTTAATATTAGATGTCCTACATGTGATTTACTGAAACCTTTCTTCTGTTGAGTAGCAGTGGGAGATAAGTTTTTTAGCATGTAAGAGAAATTGCGTTCGTTGCTGATTTATTATGCTACATAGGAACTGGATAAAATTTGTTATTTTAATTTTACTGAAAATGGAAATTTGAAAATAAAAGTAAGAAGAAAATAAGATTTGTACAGTTCAAAAGTTTCCAAACAGATCTATAAGTCCTTCATTATGTGTACAAGTGGTTATTTAGCAGCATTTTCACAGTTAAAATCAAGTCCGAACATTGCAGTTGCATGCCAAATGCTACCTGTGACACCTTTTAAATTCATGGTGACTAAGGAACAACAACATTTTCTGGTCTTGTGGTTCACAGGCTGATGTCACAGACTGTCAGATGATGTCAGAGAGGTCCTCGATTATGGCAATAGCTTAGGGCAGAAAGGCTGTCACAGCTGGAATGCTGAGTTTAGCAGATTCCACAGCGTGATGACATCAAAAGGACTTAAAAAGAAATTCCAAATGTGCTTTTTTAGGACAAGGAAGAGAAAGAAGAAGAAAGCAATAGAGGCCAGACACCAGAATTTGTAGATTCCATTGATACCAATACCTTTAATAGTTATGGATACTTTTAATCTAGTGGGATTTCAAATTCCATTGATACAGATAGTTTTGGAAAGACAGTGCATAGTGTTAATTATTTGGTCTAAATTGGTCTATAGTTTCAGTTATGACTCTTAATGGTGGTGAGTTGTTTGCCTTGAAATAGTTCTTTGAAATCCCAATCATCTCAGGGTGTAATTGTAAGAGGCATTGACTAGCACAGTAAAATCTTATACATGCATTTTCTTGAAGAGTGTAGAGGCTAAATATACAAGGACTAGAGAATGGAAATTGTATAAGATGCAATATTAAAGCAAATTATTTAAAGTAACCGTAGGTATATATGATAGCTCTGTGCTTTTATCACAAAAATCATGTAGCGTCTAGGGAGGAACAATTGCCCCCCAAAAAGCAAGTTTATTTACCTTCATACACATATATATAATGTATACACCTATAACATGCATGTATATATTTTGTATAGAGACTCTAACACTGAGTGCTTTTTAAAAGTGCACACATCAATGACATAAACCTTTTGTAACTACACACCTGAGCTAAATACTACTTAACAGTGTGTGTTTTTCCTTGGGTTTCACTGGTGCATTCAAAACATGATCAGTTTGTTTCTTCTGGCATAAATTGTCACCTGAACCCCTGAATAAAAATATTGCTTCTACTCTGTCATATTGACCGAATATATTCTAACTTGCTCACTCTAGGTACAAATGTGTCTGTCACGTTCGAAAAGGCAACAGTTAAATACGTGTTTCTGCTGTCAGAAATGCAGCAGTTAAACTCAAAATAATATCTATAGGATTAAGATCCAAGTACTGTACAAGAAATCTATATGCAGTTATCTTTCCACATTTCCTCTCTATCCCCTGTCATAAGACTATGAAAGAAAATATAAGAAGTGCTCTAGCATGGATGCTTATCTCATTATCTCCATTTTCATGTAAGTGGAGAAAACAGTTTAACCTTAGCAGATTTGCAGCAAAATAATACGCATTCCTCTATGCTAGAGGAATGAAAAATGCAGGATTGAGCGCAGAACGGGGGGCAGAGGAGGAGAGACTGGAGGGGTTTTTCGAAAGAGTTTTTGGAATAATCAGAAAATCCAGTGAGACAAACAGAATGTGTAGAGAGCAAGCCAGAATTATCAGATTACCATGACAACCGTAGGCAAGAACCCAGAGAGAATCAGGTAAAAAAATTACAGTAGAATTACAGTTAACTTCACATTTATTTATTAAAAAAAAAAAAATCCCAAGCAGTCAGGAAGAAATATTTCCTTTGGCCTAGTTCAGTATAGTACAAAGGCTTGTGAAATGGAGCCTTGTGTGCAACTTTGAAATGGCTTTGCAAATGTATACAAGTAGCTTTTATTTAGATTTGCATATGCGGATTGTTTTAACCAGCAGGATTTGATGTCAGATGCAAAACTCAGAATCACAGATTACTTCATTTGTTTGCAAAGAGAAACTAAATGAGAATTCAGAAGAGGTAAAGGGTGTGCGTGTTGTACACACATAGCATTTCTGTGTTAACTCTAAAACAATCTCCCTTGTACGTTTTTCAAACTACCACTTTCTTCATTCAAACCTTTGCTTAACACATTCAGAACCAAAAAGCTTTTAAACAATTAATACAGTAAAAAATAAGTGAAACTAAGTGGCGTTAAATAAGTAAGAGTGGCAGTATTTATTTTAAAAAGCTACCAGTTAACCAGCAAGTGGTTAACCAGGTTATCTGTCAAATTTGGGATGAAATTCTGTTTGTTCAGTTTTAATGTGCAATTTCATATATATTCATATATATTGGAAAGATGCCAGTATACAATTCTGAAAGGCTGAGATCCATGTTTAGAGAGGGAGGGAGGATTTGTTCACATGGCGGGTGGTTGATTTTTTCCTCGGTTTTAAACAAAGCCCTCAAACTTCTAACACTCCAATATATAATAAAAATTCGCCCAGTGCTTTATCTTTCCTGTTTTATGCCAGTACCTGAACGCTTATTGCATTTTATATGCGCCCTGTAAACACAAACACACGCCCATATTGTTCTTTTTAAATGCTGCCCTGAAGTTGGCTGCGTGGTCAGGGAGAGGAGTGATGCACTCCATTGTTCCCCACTATGATGTCATGCTCAGACTTCGCCTTGGTTAAACAGAATTCAGTTTACTGAACTGCAGCAAAATGTCTCTAGGGAACCCAAATTTATTGCTGTAGCAGAGATGGAAAGAAATAACACATTAAAAAAATAGGAAAAAGGATATAAATTCTGGCTGAAATATTTGCCACCTGTATTTTTCTCTACACTTTTTGTAAGTAGATGTGCATACTCATTTATATACACACTCGAACTGTGCATAGCTCAAGGGTGTGTTTATTTTGATCTTGGGGACCAGGATGAGCTGAGATTCACTCTCAGAACTTGCATCGTCACTAAGATCTCTCTTAAACATGCAGTTTTATATTGCACTGATCATTCTTTCTACTCACATTAACCACACACAGAGTCCACATAATGGGTCTAATCCTGCTGGTTGTCCAGCAATGTTAATGAGGGCTAAAGGCATTTGGCATGTTACAGGATCCAGTGGTAAATTAATTCATTTCCACCAGCATGTGAAAACGGTATGTGGGGATAGTGAGGGGAAGAAAGGGGACAGCCTTTTAATTATGTTGGGAGGTCCTGAACTGGAAGAGAAATCTGAAGGGACTGAGTGGGGAGAAAGAGGTCTTTCCTTCTCCTCCCTCGCTCCCTCCCTCCCTCCCGGCCTCAAAAAAATCCCTGGGGCCAGTCCTTCCCAAATAGGGACAGTTGGCAGGTATGTGTTAATCTTGTTCCCAGTGCTTTGGAGGAGCCACGCACAGAGGCTCACCCTGTCCTTTCAACCCAGTGCTTCCTGTCCTTCAAGAGTTAACCTTCGCTAGAACATTTATTTCACCATCTCAGGGAAAAAAAAAAAAAAAAAAAAAAAAGAAAGAAAGAAAAAAAAAAAAAAAGCCCTGCAGAGCTGAGAGGCTGCAGATCACAAGGCCATTCTGATAGCCTCCTGTCCCCATGGCAACAGCAACGGCATTTATCAGTTCCTTATGAGAGCAGGCACAGCAAATCTGCATTGCACATGGCAGCCTTCCAGCCTTTCAAATGAAAGAGCACTTTGAACTGCTGCCAAGTGTGGAAGGAGCAGAGCTGTCAGGACTGCTTAATGCTGGCAGTTTGTACTTGGGAGCCTTTCAGTTCCCAGAATCCTTCAGCTGTGGCAGCCTGCCAGGTACTTAGCGGAAGCTAAAAACTAACCCCCAGACCATTCACTGCAGTGCACTCAAAATTTTCCACATGTACTATGTCACAAGTGCAGACTGTACAATGAAAGCAAATGCCTTCTGCTTGGGATTCTAATTTTGTTAATAATCTAGGAAAAAGCTATTGGAGATTAGCTGGCTGACAGCAGTACAGTATAGCCACTGTTTATAACTCGGGGTGTGTATGTCAAATGTGTATTTCATCCTTCAGAAACAGAATCAGCTCCAACAACATGGGCTGCACAGCCCCAAATCTGCAAGCAGTACCTGAGCGTGGGGAGATTGTGGTAGCTGAAGGGAGTGCGGCTATTTACAGTAGAGTATTTTTTTTAGCAATCAGCATCAAATGCGTAACAGTGAGACGTGGAATTGAAAAAGAAAACAGTATTGCTGGCTGGTAAATATTTTCTGCCCTTACCCTCCACATTTTGCTGACATTGTGAGAATCTCGGAAACTGGCTGATGAATGTAGCAGCAATACATGGCTCTTGGTGGGTTTCCTTTCAATTGAGAGTTTTCATGTGAACTTTTTATTGTTTTGCATTACCCAAAGCACAAGAGCTTCTATTGGCAGAGGAAACAAATTGGCACAGTTCTGCCTTTTTTTTTTTTTTTAATCTGCACTGAGATCAAGGGCAAGGGCTTCATTTTCCAGCACTAGTCATAAGCCTTTAGCACAAATAGAATGAAAATTGTCTGTCGCTCAGGCAGTTGGACAGGGTTCAGGAAAACTATGTCTGGCATTAATTCCAAAGGGAAGGTTTGGTTCAATCCAGCATCATTAATTTCAGTAAACTGTTTTCACTAGTCTATATCCCACTGTTCAAGAACTGTTTATTATTTTTTACTAAATAATGTATTTTGGAGTACAGAGTAATGAAAAATACCTTATATGACTTACATACGTATGTATACTCTCATGTGTATGTATACATATAAATAGATACAATATGTATGGGCGCACTCACATTTTTCTACTTTTATGTTTTTTCTTAATAATTGCTTGTTTCTTACCTTGCCTTCCCATTACAAAGCACATTTATAATGCCAAATATAAAATAGTAAAAATAGCCCAGAAGGTGAAAGAGGGAGATATGAAAAAAATCCCGGAGCAAAGACAATCTCCACAAATTTGTGAGTTTCACCACAAAACAAGGAAATGTAGTGCCTTTTTTTCATCTTGTAGCTATCTTTGGCTGCTGCTTGAAGACTTGACTTAATTCACCCAGGCAGTAGTGTCTAAAAGTAATACACCAAGACAGTTAATTTTGGCACTTAGTCTCCCTTAGGAATTTTACCAACAGCCTTTGGAAAGAAAGTAAATGATCTTTTTTTTCCTCTCGGTTTCCCCTCATAGCTCATCTTGATATGTGCTAATAAAAGAAACTGCCTCCCCCCACCTCTGTTCTCACCCTTATCCTGTGTCCGTATCATCCTTCTTTCAATAACAATGTTAATCAGCATTTATAACATGGTCTTGGAGAAAAAGTGGTTTAGGTCTTTTCAGATCGCCTAGTTACAGAGGAAAAGGAGGTTATGCCACATAAAATAAGACTGCAGTCTTTTCTTATTTTCCGTTTTCCTTTTCCTTTCCCTTTCCTCTCCTCTCTTCTCCTCTCCTTTCTCTCTCTCTCTCTTTTTCTACTTCACACCCCCCCCCCCTTCTCACCTCCCCCATTTTTTGGAAAACACAGTAAAGTTTTGTTCAGTCCTCAAGTGTTATTAATCACTGGTGGAGGCCAAAAGCAGGGATATTTTTTTTGGCAGCACGTTTTGATAAACAATCTGTGTATGGGGTGAAGAGAGGGGGAGAGCCTGCCTTGCTGGTAACTAAGCTAATGTTTGGCAGATTCTTAACTGTCACGAAAGTGCAAGTGGCTCTCAGTGGGAATAGTCTTAAAAAATGTACCGATTCAGTTGATTCATTATTGTTGATTGTTTACTACGTCCACAGGATGTAAGATGAAAACAGTCCAGAGATAAAGTAAAAATAACAACAGCAGAGGACCCAGCCTCTGCATACCCCAGCCTAAACCAGGCTACCCAGTCGCTAGTCCCTTGCAGAGCAAGCAGAATTAATTATAGGTGTCTTATTTTGCACTGTAAGATTTGGCAAAGGTTAACGTGCAGAAATCTGGGCTCTCAGGCAGGTTTCAAAACCATAAAGACAGCTGTAGGAAAATCGATTTGGGGCGGGTCTCAAAGAGGAGCCCTAACTGCTTTCCAGGGCAGAAAGGAGAGGGTGGTGGGGTAGGGAGGCTGCAGAGCTGCCTAGGCTCCACACATGGGGCAGCAGAGGCCCCATTCTGCCCTGGGCTCCACACTCCAGCAGCAATGTGGAAGTGGGACCAGTAAAACTGGAGTACACAACAGGCACCATCCGTTAAGAAATGTGTCTGCACTGCAGACCAAGGAGAGAAAGAAGAAGGAGGGAAGAGTTCCTAGGTGGGAGAGCAATACACTCTGTATGTCAGCAGAGCTCACTACCTGAAGAATGGTAGGAAAAAACAGAATTATAATGAAATGAGAAGTGAAATGATAAACAGAAACATGTAATTACACTCCTATTCTTTGTAACTAGGTGTTTTGACACTTCCTGGCAGCTCCTAGTAGAAGACAATGTTGTTTAACTTTTAATTTGACAAAATTCTGCAACTCCTGAAGTGTTTTTGTTTCAATTTGCTGAATACACTTCCTTTACCACTGAGTGCTCTCTTCACTGCTAATCTCGGTATTGTTTTGAAGCCAGTAATTTGATTGTGATGGATTTTATTTTATGTGCTATACTGAGGTAAATCCATGTGAATCACGCTCTCAGGAGTGGGTTTCCCTTCTGTTCTTGCATTTTTTTCCAGCTGTAGCTGTTCTTCTGACTACTGAGGAAATAGCCATTTCTACAGGAGAGCACCCACAGAAGAACCACCTGCTTATGACTGCTGCACTGGTCAGTGCCAAAATGTTGAAACGTTGTAAAGCAAGCAGGAAAGAGTTAAACATATTCCCAGGCTGTAAACATTTAGAGCCAGACCAGACTGTTCATTCCCAGGCTGCTGAGATCACGGGCTCCTAATTATTAGTGCTTGCAAACTTTGAGGTTGTCCTATATTTCACATAATTAACACTGTACTGTTGATCAATAATCAATAATCAACAGAACTCCTCTCACATCTAAATCAACAGTAATTCCTGTATTTTGGGAGCTCCTGCACAGGAATGGCAGGGAAAAGAGCCTGGCAGACTTGGGCTGTAGCTCGACACCTGGGGTTTGTCGCTTCTTTCTTCATGGTGCATTGCACTCTCTGCTTCCCATACCTGCTGGTGGCACTAAGAAAAGTGCTGGCCGCTCCCACACGCCGTGTTTTTTATGATCACTTCAATTCCTTAATTTAAATCAAAGCTTCACCTGCTGTTTAAATGTCACACAGATGTGTATGTGCATGTGTATGCATCTGTACTTCCAAATAAAGAGAGTAACAGGAACAAAGGGAAAGGGATTATTGGAGGGCAGTATTTATCCTAGCACTGAAAGGAAGGAGTTAGTAGATTACAGTTCTGATAGTGAAAATTATATTCCTTGTCCCTTGGGACTATTGGCAGGTCGTAAACTTCGGGCAGTCTCCGCAGAATACCTAAAGTTGCATCCAAAGTGCTGACTCGTGTTCCTGCACAAAAAGCAGTAGCTGGGTAGCAATTGTTTGCAGCCACAGCTTCATCCCTCCTTGTGCTCCACTCTCTCTTATTAAACAAGCTACTGTCTGGGGGCGGGGGTCTTACACTATTTTTTTTTTCTCGCTTCTTTCTTTCAGCTAGCCAGATCAGACACCTGAACGGCTTCATTGTTCGGGCTTCCTCTTTTCCTCCTCCAAATGTAATTTTAATTCCCGGATTATTTCAGAGCTAAATAAACAGCAGACATGTTTAGTATAAATCCAGCAAGACCGATCTGGATTGCTCCTGCCCCACCATTGGCATGGCAAAGGAGAGGAAAGGCAGAAGGTGAGCAGGAAGGCACGCTGGTACCCTCGCAGGGACAGCGCTGCCGGAGATTGGAGCTTTGTTACATTGCCACCGTTCAATCTATTTTCCCCTACCAGATTAGATTGATACTGACAACGCGTTCCCTGTGAAGGTGCCACAGCGTGGCATTTATTTGCATTTACATTGCAGTTCTCTTCATCAATCAGCTTTGCAGAGATCATTGCTGCTGCTGGCCATATTGTTGCTATGCTGACACTTCATCCTTAAGTGCTGCTTGCGTAATGGTACAGTGCGTGCCCATGACCAAAGTTTAAATCAAAGTTTAATCATTACGGAAAAACAAACATATTTCCGCAACTGTGTATCCTGCAAGTAAAAGTAAAGGCAGTTTGGTCAGGTCACAGATGTTAATCTCTGCTCTTTTTCTATTCACAAACTATTATATAAAGGGAGTTGACAGCACCTCTAAATGGTTTTCTGAGGCTAGATTATATCTAAGGTGATTATTATTTACACCCACTATAAAGACTGCTCTTGTGAGCCAAGAAGTCTGTTCCTGTGAGGTGAGTATTACCAAAAAAGGGCTTTATTGCAGGAGGATTCAGTGGAGCGAGGAGCCAGGGTGAGGGGCGGTTCAAGCACACAGAGTGCCTTGTCATATGTTGGGTTTGTGTAACCCGGGGCCTGAAATACAGTCGGATATGCTGCAGTTGTGCATTCCCAGACACTCGGGATGAAGGGGAAAGCCTCAGCTCTCTCAACCTGAATTTTTTAAGCATGGGCTGACCTTTTCCCACAGTCCAGTTCTGCTTCTTATATGAAGATCAACACAGGGTAGTAAAGGGGAGGAAGAAGTCGATCTTCCAGTATGAATCAGAGAGAACACATGCTTGTTTAGTCAAGTAAAGTCATATTAATGTAGAAATCCTCAGCCATCACTAAATCACTGTGGCTGGAAGCAAAGTCGTTTACTTTGACCAGCTTTCATCTGCCTTGCTGGAAGCTTGCTTCTGTGAAGCCTCTATAATGTCCACAGTTTAGGTGTGAAATCTCTAAGTGTGAAATCCACTCTCTTTTAGCGCATCTTCTTCAGCCAATTTGCATATAGGAGACTCACATAATTCAAAGACTCTTCTATCTCTTTCTGCAAACTACCCCTGGAAAAGAGTCACTTTGTCAGAATGGATTTTCTTATTGCATTTTATCTGCTCCTACCATTTCTGTAACTTCAGCGTATGCATTTCATTAAGCCTTCCTTGTAAAATAATTCCATTCACATACATATCGTTTGCCAGCTTTATAGATTATAACCAGACACATATAAAACGTTTTAGACAACTAAAAATGGAAATGAGACACACTGGCGATATGAAACGAATTATTTAAAGCAACAGCTTTTTGTCGTGTGCGTTTTGAAACGTTATTAAGCAAACACAAGGTATCTTTCGTGCTCGGTGCTGCATCGCTGCTGGGCGTGCGTGTGTGCGTATGCATGTAAGGCAGCCGTGGCACCACGCCATAGAAACCCCAAGTCCCTTTAAAGCACAGAGGGAAACCTGTAATGGACGGGGTTTTCGGCGTTTCTAGCAACAAAGGAATCAGGAAGAGGTACTGAAAGAAAAATCCGTCCAACACAGCCCAGCTGGGCGAGGCTCCGCACTTAGCGAGCGTGCCAGCGTTCCCCTCGCTGCGCGCCGCCTCTACGGGCAGAGCTGCCCGGCGGGAGCGCGGGTGGCGCGGTGCCGGTTGCCGCCCGCCGCGCAGCCCGCCAGGTCTCTTCCGAACCGCGTCCCCGCAGTGAGACTTTATTCTTTGGATGTGACAGCGATGTCAGTGGTTGCAAAAACAGGCACCGACTGCAGCCAAAGGCTAGCTGTGCAGAGCCCCGCCGGCGAGCGCGGGCACCGCCGTGGCCGCCGGGGCGGGCGAGGAGCGGGCAACTTTGGGGATCGTGGTCAGTAGAAGGCAGAGTTCGGGTTTTTTTTTGTTTCCCTCCCAGTAAAATGAGTTCTCTTCCTATTTGCATGAGCCGAAGTTGTTTTGAGTAATTTGCCTGTTTAGCAGTGTTATGCAAATGTTAGCAAGCTATTTAAAGGGGGAAAGAGAAAAAAACCTGTGTGTTCTCACAGGGCCGGGGAAATCCTATGTCCCTTTGCATTAGAGAGATGAGATCACAGCGATTACTCACCTGCCCGGCCTCTCCTACACCCTTGAGCAACGCACAGCACAATCTTTCCCAGCCCAACCTTAAACACTTGGCAAACATGGCCGATTTAAACAAAAGTGGAAGAGATTCTAGTGTAGCCACAGGCTTACAGAAACTGTGTCGTTCTGTCACCGGGACCACTAAAAGAGAAACACGAAATCGGATATTAAGGCGGGATCCCCACTATTTGCCTCAGCAGCCGCAACGCTCGGGAATCCCACCGACAGCCTCGGTGGCAGGACGCCGCGCAGTCGTCACGGAGGCAAAGTGAGGCGATCCGCGGGTTTACAAAATCCTGAAAACGAGACATTTGAACTTAGCAAGCCCAGCCAGGAAAAAAAAAAAAAAACACACCACGAGCTGCCCCCGTCATTGTGCATGCGCTGCCTGGCTGCGGAGGACCGGCGGCGCGGGCCGGGGAGGAGGGCGAGGGCGCGATCTGGCGTTCGAGTTTCCAAACATAGCCGGCAGCGCGAGCTGCCCGCCGCCCCGCCGTGCCCCGCCGCGCTCCAGCTGCCGGCCGCGCAGGGGAGGGCGCGGGCAGAACGCCGGGCATGCGCGCCCCGCGCAACAAGTCGGCTCCGCGCCGCCGGCCGGGGGGAGGGGAGCGAGGGCGGCGCTCGACGATGACGCGGGGCCACGCCCGAGTGCAGCCGAGCCGAGAGCGGGGCGCGGAGGCGGGGCGGCGCGGGGGGAGCGCGGCGCGGCGCGTCGGAGGGGGCGCGCAGCCACACGCGGCGGCGCGCAGCACCCCGCGCTTGGACTGCGAGCAGCGGCGAGGATGTGAGTGAGAAGCAGGCGGCGCCGCTCGCCACGCTGCTGCCGCCGCTACCCCCGGGCTGCTCTCGCTCCGTCGGCGCTCGGGGAAGCCGCTGTCGGGACCGGACAGCTCCGTGCGGATCCCCCTGTTTGGCTCGCGGCGCTAGATCAGCACGTAGCGAAGAGTGAGCTCGCGAGGCGGCCGCCGCGGGTGGAAGGTGACCCCCCCATCTTCCTTCGTGCACCTCCGCCTCCTCCCGGAGGAGGAGCAGCAGCAGCGGAGAGCTAGAGAGCGCAGGGAAACAGAAGAGGCTAGAAGGCGACCCCCACCCAGCCCCCCGGAGTAGCAGTAGAAGCGGTTCCCACTCCACTGGGGCAGCAGCGGCAGGACTTGGAAGAAGTCCTCTCCGACAGCAGGAGCGAACTGAAAGCAGCCGATCCCCCTACTGAAAGGGGCAACAGGATCAGGTACGGAGAGTTCCCCCTGCAGCCCGGGGGGGGAAGATTGAGCCAGCCCCTACCCCGGCGGCAGCAGCTCCCTGGCCAGCAGCACCATGTCCGCCGCGCAGGTGTCGTCGTCCCGGAGACAGTCATGCTACCTGTGCGACCTGCCCCGCATGCCTTGGGCCATGATCTGGGACTTCACGGAACCAGTATGCCGGGGCTGCGTCAACTACGAGGGCGCCGACCGCATCGAGTTCGTGATCGAGACGGCCCGGCAGCTGAAGCGGGCGCACGGCTGTTTCCAGGACGGCCGCTCCCCGGGCCCCCCGCCGCCGGTGGGCGTCAAGGCAGTGCCGCTCTCCGCCAAAGAAGCGGCGGCGGCGGCGGCAGCGGCCCAGCAGCAGCTCAACCATGTGGACGCCTCCTCTAAGGCAGCCTCGGCGGGGCTGACCCAGTCCAGCCTGGACCGCTACGGGCTCAGCGCCGCCGCGGCGGAACAGCGCAGCCGCTTCGAGTACCCGCCGCCGCCGGGCAGCCTGGGCAGCAGCCACGGCGCCCGCCTGCCCAACGGGCTGGGGGGACCCAACGGCTTCCCCAAGCCGCCTGAGGACGGGCCGCCGGAGCTGAACCGGCAGAGCCCCAACTCCTCCTCCTCCTCTTCCTCCTCCCGCCGCGGGGCGCACGGGGGGCTGGTGTCCGGCCTGCCCCCGGGGGCCGCTGGCGCCCAAATGAACGTGCCCCCGAACTTGCTGCCGCAGACCTTGCTCAACGGGCCCGCCGCCTCCGGCGTGGCGCTGCCGCCGCCGCACGGGGGCCTGAGCGGCCGCGGTGGTGGGGGTCCCCCGGCTCCCTCCGCCTCCTCCCAAGGGGGCACCTGCGGCAGCGGTGGTGGCGCCGGGGGAGGGGGCGGATCGTCTTCCGAGGCCTGCGGCAAGCGCCCGGGTTCGGTGTCCAGCAGCGACCAAGAGCGGGAGCTGAAGGAGAAGCAGCGCAACGCGGAGGCGCTGGCCGAGCTCAGCGAGAGCTTGCGGAACCGGGCCGAGGAGTGGGCCAGCAAGCCCAAGATCGTGCGAGACACGCTGCTCACTTTGGCCGGCTGCACCCCCTACGAGGTGCGCTTCAAGAAGGATCACGCCCTGCTTGGCCGCGTCTTTGCCTTCGATGCTGTCTCCAAGCCGGGCATGGACTATGAGCTGAAGCTCTTCATCGAGTACCCCAGCGGCTCCGGCACTGTCTTCTCCAGCGCCTCCGGCGTGGCCAAGCAGATGTACCAGGACTGCATGAAGGACTTCGGCCGCGGCCTCTCCTCGGGCTTTAAGTACCTGGAGTACGAGAAGAAGCATGGCTCCGGCGACTGGCGTCTCCTGGGGGACCTGCTGCCAGAGTCCGTGCGCTTCTTCAAGGAGTTGGTGGGCGCCGATATGCTCCCGCAGCCCTATCTGGACGCTAGCTGCCCAATGCTGCCCACGGCGCTGGTGAGTCTCCCGCGGCCGGGGGCCGGGGCTGGCGGGGCGCAGGGTACGGCCGCCGCCTCTAGGGGACCCGGCGGCGGCGGCGGTGGCGGCGGCGGGGCGATGCGCAAGAGGAAAGCCTCTCCCGAGCCCTCGGACTCGGCCGAGGGGGCTCTGAAGCTCAGCGACGAGCAGCAACGGCAGCAGTGGATGGCCACCCAGAGCGAAGCGCTCAAGCTCACTATGTCGGCCGGGGGCTTCGGGGCGGTACACGGCGGAGGCCCCCCGCCGCCGCCGCCGCCGCCCCTCGGGCCTCACTCCAACCGGACCACGCCGCCCGAGTCCGCCCCCCAGAACGGACAGTCCCCCATGGCCGCGCTCATGTCGGTGGCCGACACGCTGGGCAATGCCCACTCGCCCAAGGACGGCAGCTCGGTGCACTCCACCACGTCCACCCGCAGGAACAGCAGCAGCCCCGTGTCGCCGGCCTCGGTGCCGGGCCAGCGCCGCCTGGCCTCCCGCAACGGGGACATGAACCTGCAAGTGGCCCCTCCTCCCCCCAGCGCCCACCCCGCCATGGACCAAGTGCACCCCCAAAACATTCCGGACTCCCCCATGGCCAACAGCGGGCCCCTGTGCTGCACCATTTGCCACGAACGCTTGGAGGACACCCACTTTGTTCAGTGCCCCTCTGTGCCCAGCCACAAGTTCTGCTTCCCTTGTTCCAGAGAGAGCATCAAGGCCCAAGGGGCGACTGGTGAAGTCTACTGCCCCAGCGGAGAGAAATGCCCCCTAGTCGGTTCCAATGTGCCTTGGGCATTTATGCAGGGTGAGATCGCCACCATTTTAGCTGGGGACGTTAAAGTGAAAAAGGAGAGAGACCCTTGAGTAGGAAATCCAATCCCTTCAGACTCCTGAAGATGTAGAATTGTGAATATAACAAACTGCAAAAGTTAGTCTTATGTATAGACATTATTTTCGTCGTATGTTTCTATATTTTGAAACAAAGGTATGTACTCTTCTTCATTTGAAGGATAGAGCTGGTTTTTGTTAAACAGAATATAATATTGTTTGGTTACTACATAATACCTGTTCTCATTTCTTTGGCAGTGTGTTGGCTAGGTACAAAGTTAATAGCCCTTAGCGATTACCTGCTGCTGGTGTGTATTTTTGTAAATGTATGCACTTCTCTGAAAGAAGAAGAAAAACACAAAAAAGAAAAAAAAAATTGCCAAGGCCAGTGTTGATGCCTAAAAAAATTGCTACAAAAATGGTGACAGCTTCTGTTTTACAAGCCCTGAGTGTTAGTCTTTCACTTTATTTTTTTTTTGTTTGTTTTTGTTTTTTTGTTTGCAAAATGGTGGGGTGGCTCTGGGGGGAGGGTGTTTTTTGTTGCAAGTTTGTAAGGAAAATGTTTCCGTTTGTTTCTATTGATCTGAACGTTTTTAATCTTCATGTGTTTTTTGTTTTTGCTTTTATTGATGCACGGATGCTTTTGAACAGTAGAGCAAAATGCTGTACATGAAAAACATGCTCTGTTTGTCCTTTATACATTTCTGTAGTTAACAGAACACTGTAATGTGCCTTGGAGCTTAGTAAATTGTAATAAATTCAATTGATATTAATACTTCTGGAGTAGCAAGTTTTATTTTTCTCAGAGCTTAGGCAGCATGCGCAAGCCATGTTGTCTTTTTGAAAGTCTCCATTATACCAAGAGCCTGCAGTTTGTTGTGATAATTGTGGCACTTGTATGCACGTTTTCACATATATTCAGTAAGATGATGATGCTGATGGCGTTATCAAATTTAATCTAAATCTTGTCACTGTGCCTATTTACATTCACCTTTAATGTTGCAGTAACAGTTGCTGACTAAGCATTTTCTATTTACTGTTTCTGCATCTCATTTCCTCCTCCCTTCTCCCCCTGCCAGCTCTCCAGCTGCAAACAGTGTTTGCAATACAGGATGGATCCATCGTCTGTGCAATTTAATAAGGCTTGAGATGTGAAACGAAGCCCTCTTTCACAAAAAGCAAACAAAAAAAAACCCACCACAAACCAAAACCAGCATCACGTGGTTAATAATTTTAGTTGATTTTAAGAGCGGTTGTCGAAGCTTGACATCAGCCATAGACTCTTGGTAAAGCAGGACGGTAACTGAGCACAGCACAAAAAAGGATAGCGGGAAATGACACCTTCTGCAGTTGCCATTGCAGCTGGTGGGCAGCTACCCCATTCAGGCAATGACTTTTCATAACCGAGTTGCTGAACAGGAGTTGTGTTTTCAGGTGAGGAAGCTTCCTTAAGACACTGAAGTGAAATGCTTTCCTTTTGGCAATGTTCATATGTGATTCTTTGTATAATTAACTACTTTACGTGATATTGGCATTTTTTGGAGGTTGGGGAGCAGTGCAATCCCTCTTAGTTGATCAACAGGCAAAGTAAATACACAGGCCTCACACTAGTTATAAAATGCAAACAAACCTAATGTGAACTTTGTCCTTTCCAGTGAGGCAAATGAAGGAAAGATAGAAAACCTGAAACAAAAGCAGCACTGCAGAAATCCTTTGCAGTCTGACCAGCAGAACACAGAGCTGTTCCAAATGCAACAGTGCCACAGGTTATGAGCTTTGAGTTTTATTGCATTTTAAGGATCTCCACCCCCAAGACTCCCATAATTGTATAAAGAGGTACTTTTTAAAAAGTCTGGATGGCATTTGGTATCTGCATGCTCTTCAGACATTTTTCATTTGTATTCCTCATGGAAAGGATGGTAGAAGCCTTGAGACTGTTTATCGTGCCTGAAGATCTTTGCTCTGGCTATTTTTTTGGGGGGGGCTACATTTTGAGAATCAGTTGGGCGTCACTATATCTGCGATTTCAGACAATGACTTTGTGTGTATACATATATTATTTTTCTGCCAAGTGATATATTGGTGCTTAAAAATATCATATTGTTCTTATGTAATGAATTGCATGGAATAATGCAGGAAAATAATATTTTAAGTTAATTATCAGATCCAACCTATACATTTTGAGTTAATTATTGGATACCACGTATAAGTTTTTTAGAGTATAGATTTGTACCGATCCTATTTTCAATTATGTATAAGCATGCAGTTCCCACACAGCAGTGTTCTTCTAAATCACAAGATGGGGGGACTAACACTGTGAGCTCATGACTAGCAGTGAAAAAAAATCTACACATAGATGAAATACAAGTTTAAACCTAATGAGAAGTAATATTCATGTGTGAATTGCAACTACCATTAAAAAACTACTGGCTATTCAACATTTAATTATGTCACAGAAGCATTAATACCCTGATTTATATAAACGGAACCACTCCTGTAATCTTGAAATCAGTCCTCAGTAGTTGAAGCTAGAGATAGCCCCATTTAGTGGCCTTCTTTAATTGCAGGCCATTCTTGAAAAGCTCTTATCAGTCAGAATTCTGGAAACATAAGCCCACTTACGAGACTCCCTTTTAGTGGGCAAAGGAAGGGTAAGGAGCAGTAGACATAGGTGGCAAATAGGCTTGGAGTGAAGTGTAATACTGCAGTTAATTAAAGTTAACCGTAGCTACGGGGCATTTGTTGTATGGAGGTTTTTTGTAACCATGTGACCTTTTATTTTACTCTGGCTCATTAAGCAGCCAGTCTGGGCATATTAGCCAGCATTTCTTTGAACCCACTCCTTAGGTTTTTTTCTTTCTGAAGATGTCCACAGCTGACAAGCTGTAACCTTTTTTTGAGGAGGAGGAAAAGGGAGCTGCTGAGCAAGTCTCACATAGAGAGATTCAGCTGATTTCTGTATTTTACAGTAATACTTCCCTCCCCCATATTTGCCAGTTATTTAAGGTAAAGCCCAACGTTTGCTTGAATAAATCGTGTAAGTGAATTTATTTGTCCAGGTGGTCATTTGTTGTGCTCTCATTCTTCTTGTTATGAGGAAGTATTTAAATGGTTTATTTTCCCAAGGAGGGTTGTTTTGTTTTTCCAGTTAGATTATTCTCAACATTTCTTTTAATAGCCTTGTAGCCTATTTTCTAAGAAATGGCTTAGAACATGTGTGTCACTGGATGTTTGTTTTTTAAGCACTGGCAGCTCTGTGAGTTGGAGATGGAAGTGTTTGTACAGTGAAGGGATGCTATGTCCATTCGAGGGAAATACTAGAGTTCCATCAGGAGCTCGAGTTCACCCATGCTAACTGCTGTCATTTAGTAGAAACCTTGTTATATTTTTTAGTCGCTTAGCAATGTTGCGTATACAGCATGCTCTCCCCTCCACCACCCCCCTTCTGCCTTTAATATTTGAGCTCCAAACTAGTCAGGACTAACATTGTTTTGAAACTGCAATCTCTCTGAATGCCAGCATAGCTTTGCAGAGCTGCTGCAGTCGCTGGAAAAGGGGTTGTCTGCTTCTTTACGTGTCTTGTGAGCTGAGTTTTTCTTCCCCTCAAGGGAAGAGCTTTGTCTCCTCAGAACTCTCAGGTTCCCAGTTTACTATGCAGTAGTCGCTTTGCAGCTTCCCTCTTCCCTAGGTCTTGCCATTTTCTTTTTTTGTGGTATGCAACCATTCTCCATTCATAGCAAGATGGTTTGTGTTGTACATTAGCAGCCTCTTTCTCTGCCAAAGTGACACATCTTGTAGATTTGCAGCAGAATACTGAACTGTCACGGTAATGCTGACTCTTGTAAGGCTATTCTTGAAGCAGAACAGCTTCCCCCTTGGCATTCAGCCATCAGAATCCATTACAGCATGCATTTTCTACCCAAAACATAGCTCTGTACCTACATAGTTGTCCTTACAACCATCCCCTGGAACATGCAGAGGGCACAGTTATACTGCTCTGTACAGAAATAGGCACTGCTGGGTTTGTTTTCAGAGTATCTGAAAACCATGTACTGGGCTTTTGTGGTTTCAGCCCCTGCCTTAAAAACTGTAAAGCAGACTGGGAAGGGGAATGCCTTTGCTGATAGGGTGATGTGAAAAGAACTGTAGACAAGGTCTTTTCCCTGGTGTATGTCTTAAAAGAAGGATTAGGTGTGTGTGCAGGGAGTGAGGCTACTACTGGTCTCCTCTGACAAGCCAGCTGAACATCTCCCACTCCACGTGTTCACCACAGGGCAGCCCAGCCCCATGCTGACGGCCCTGACTTTGTGGGAACTCAGCTCTTCTCCCTGGGAACGGGCTCGCCTACCTCCGTGAGAAGAAACACAGGACATTACGTATCATTTCAAGTTTCTGACAGCAAACCCACTCTCTTTCAGCCATTCAGGGAACTGTAGGGTGAAAAGCAGAAGAGAGCAGTTAGACGTGAATAGGAGGGGGATGATGCTCATCACCAGTCTGTCCGGCCAGTACAGTCTCTGACTGGTTGGACTGGCTGAGCTACTTGGTGCTAGGTAGGTTCAAGATTGCACAGGCTGACTGCTGTGCTTGGCTCGATGAAATAAACTTTGCTAGTAGCAGTGTGTGTTGCTGACAGTGGCTGCGGCTACCCTGAAGTGTCCTTCTCTCTCCCCCCTCACTGACACAGAGCAACACGTCCCTGCCTGCTGTTGGGCTGCATTCCCCTCGCTGCTGCGTGCCTGGCCTTCCCGATGCGCCCTTGTAAGGTTATTTGGAGGCGGTGGGAGCAGGGGTGGAGGTGAGGAAGGTCAAGCTTCTTAGGTTTCAGCTGATTTGGCATCCGCTCACAGCCCTCCCCCATAGCCCTGCATGGCCATATGCACTCTCTGCTGCTTTTACGACTCTTCACAGAGAAACCTCAAAAATACGAGTGCAGTTGAATAGCAACTTATTTTCAGGAAACATCACCTTCCCACATCGATCAGCTCTAACAGGGAGAAGACACTGTTTTTTCCTTGTCCCCAAAGAGAGATATAAGGGGCAGCTACCACTTTCTCTCTGGCTGGCACTGCTCTCCCAGCAGTACTGGGTGTGCCAGGGCAACCAGCTCCCCTGAGCCTGCTTCTCTGGGGTCTTTTCCTCTATTTTTTTTGCTAGTGCGAAGGCCCTTTGCTTTGTTCAGTGCTCTGTGAGTGGAGGCTGAGCCTGGAAACCTCAGTGCAACACGAGCGGCTTGGCACTGCTGCGGCACAGCAGCTCAGGCAGGGACTGGGAGGCAGTGAACTGAACCGAGCTGAACTGAACCAGGCTGAGCCGAACTGGACTGGGTTGGGCTGGGGATGGCGCACCGGACCACCACGGCACGTAGTCGCTGCTGGCCTGGGCCCAGCCTATGCGGCCATGTGATCCCCGCCTGCTTCTGCGCAGGGAATGGGAATGGGGACACGAAACATGTCTGTGCAGCTTCAAGGAGCCAGGCAGAATTCCCCACTGTCATCATCCTCCTCTCCTCCCTCCCTGCAGGCTGCCAGAGGGGAGGGCTGATTACAGCTCCGCTATTGTTCAAGTAACCTACAAATGGATTTGCATGGAGGCAGGTTGGGAGGGGCAGAGGGGTGGGATTTATTAGCAGCAGCTAAATTCGTCGGGATTACTATTAGGCTGAGAGCTTCTCAATGGGAATGATCCCTGGGTGAGCGGTGGGGTGGAGGGGAGGGACTGGAAAGCTCCTTTTCTGCAAATAGGTGAAGGGGTGGCTGGCTCCAGCCGAGGAGGGAAGGCAGGCAGGGTGCAGCTGGCTGGGGACGGCGTTTCACCTCGGTTTAAACTGTAACCCTCTATTCTGAGCACGCAGCTCCTGGCAGCACCGCTCATACCAAAGCCTTGACTCAGGGTTATCTGCATGCTGGGTAATAAGCAGCGTCACCAGAGGAATGTGCAGAGAAAGCAGCCATGCTGCTGCAAGCCTTTGCTCGCTCCTCAGGCAAACCACTGATTTAGTAGCCTACTTCTGCCTCTGGGCTGGCAAACACTGGCTAGGGGTCAGGGGATTCTCCTGGGGGGGGACAGCCCCAAGTCTGTTTTGAAGCCAAAATAGCATTTTGCCCTTCGGTAATTAAGTGCTCTTTATGCAAAGCTGTCTGGGATGTTGCTAACCATAATTGACGACTGTGTCCAGGAAAGGGTGAAGTTACTCCTCAAGTTGCTACATTAGTTTATCTGTTTTCCAGAAGGGTAATCTGAAGTGTTTTAGCCAAGGTCACACGGCAAACGCCTATCAGAATGAGGGAGACTGTGGCCTTCGGTTACTGCCCCAACTGCTAGTCTCCCTTCTGCTGGGATTAAAAGTATGTTACGACACAGCTGAACTCCAAAGCACTTGTGCAACACAGGTGTTTGGGAACAACAACATTCAGTGCCAGGCC
The DNA here is from genome assembly GCF_964273445.1 of Streptopelia decaocto. Lineage (NCBI taxonomy): Eukaryota > Metazoa > Chordata > Aves > Columbiformes > Columbidae > Streptopelia > Streptopelia decaocto. The sequence continues at coordinate 24,008,857 of NC_138661.1, forward strand.
ATTTGCCTGTAGCCTGCGTCCTTCACACAGATAGCTCCAAGGCTGGAGGCTGTTGCTGCTCCTGCTGATGCAATGTACTGAGGGCTGGGGTGAAGGAAAGTGCAGACCTGTGTGTCAGAGGTAGGAGCTCCCCTTTGGCTATGATGGAAAGCACAGCACATTCAAATCAAAGACAGGAGGGGGGTGCTTTGCATTACTGTATTCTGGACCTATCTGAGGCAATCTTACTCTTCACTGCATACATCATAGTAACAGGAGACAAGATCACAGCATAGCCCAGGTTTTCATTGGAACATGTACAGGCTGGTACACAGTTGGGGTAAGGACATTGTGCTTTTGTAGGTTTGATTTGTGTCAGAGCTAGGTGCAGAACTAGGGAGGGAGTGGGAAGCCTGAATATCTGGTCTGCTACTGGAAATATAGGCCACTGACTTCAGGATGTTGCAGGCTTATTTGATCTAGCTTGATATGCTAGACACTTTCTCTAAAAACTCTCTTCCTCAGTGTCTGTAACTTATTTCTGTAAAATAGAAGGAGGAGGTACAAACATCTAGGATTAAAACAACTGGAAGAGCTCATGTCTTCCTGCAGCAGTAAATTTTGGAGTATTTCTTATTACTTGCTCCGTGTTGATGTGCTTGACTCCCTGTTACATGTAAAGATAATTCCTCCCTGAAGGACTCAGACTGCATTGATAAGAAAGGCCAGTTGGTGCATCTATTTTATCCCACCTCCTTCAGTGAAAGACTATGCCATGTATCTTATCAAAAGGATGCAGCCTTTCAAGAGCTGTACCTTGGTAAGAATACATACTAATTTTTGGCAGACGTTTGCTGTGGTTTTGAGTGGTTGTGTCCCTCTGCTTCCCCCCTCCCTTCCCTGCAGTCAACTCCCCTGTTCATCCAACTGTATACTCATTTAGTTGTGCTCATTGCATCATTTCTGCTGGAGGGGAGGCAGCAAGAAGTGCAGCCATCAGGGATAGTATCAGTTGTGTGATCTGTGGACATGTACTCATGTTGTGCTAACAAGGACCTGCAGCCTACAATAGATTCATTAGTCAGCATCCTTGATAGATGTCTAGTGGCTTGTGTGACAGTTAAATACCAGGGAATGATGCAGAAATTCTCATGCTTTTGTGTACCTGTCTTTCCTCATGCTAGAAGAGATGACAGCATTTATTGAAAACTGCACTGCACATGGTTAATACAAAGAGCAGCTCCTTTCAGCATTTTGCATGATTAGTTGCAGCTCTCTGCCTAGATCTTCCTTGTTCTGATGGCTGGATTTTTACCGTAGTGTGTTGTACATATTTTGCAAGTTACAGCTTGAAACTTCCTTTTCGCAGAAGGTTCTGTCATTTGAAGGAGCCCCACCCTGCTCTCCCTTGAAGATGTGCAATGCCAGGCTATGTTTGAGCATGTCTGGGGAGGCAGGTGCAGCCTGGCTGGATCCTCAACATTACCTACAAATAAACACTGTTTAAACAAATTGGACTATTAAGAACATTCAAGATTCAAGTAATAATCAGACCAGGTTTTGCTCTGTAGTCTTCATACTGTGCTTTTCCCATCCCCTCTCCCTCTGAGTTATAATCCATAATATATGGCATGATCAGGTTGCTATGGAAATTAATTACAACATAACTCTATAGAACTGTATAACAATAACAATTGTTAATAGCACCTTTGTTGAAAACAACAACATCAGGTTAAACTCACTTAAACCCCCACATTTCCTTCCTGCTGTTGCAATAAGGAGTTACATAAAAGTAAAGATTTCTTTTATAATATTTTAAGGAAAAAAAATCCTTCCAGCAAAGAGCCTGTAAATACAGTTGTGACTTTCCTCATTTGCCCAGCACTTGTATAGCCATCAGGTCTGTCCTCCAGCCCAGAAAAGATGACAGATGCTTAAGGCCAGTACAAGTTCTTCAAACCTTAGAACCAAGGAACCAGACCAGAGGAAGGTTATTTCTCTGCTCAAAGCAGGCCCTTTGTGCTCCTATTTCTAGTCCAAGTCTGTGGGAACTGTGGGCTGTCACCTGCTCCACACAGTTTTCCTTCTCAGATGACCTGTTTGTAGAGTCATCTGATTCTTTCCCAGTGCTGTGAGAGTCACCATATTACTTGCTGCAAGCATTTAAGGGGTCAGTCCTTAGCAGCACACACACAATTACCCTCAGGGTCTTGTCCAAGCTAGTTCTATGGTTTGATTGGGACCTGTCTCATTACCACACAGACTTCCCAATTATGTTCCATTTCAGGGTTGTCAAGTCTGCATACTGATACATCAGCTTTCCTTGATGCTTAAAGATGTATGGGCCTGCGTTGCTCTTTTTACTGAGCTTCTTAAGCTTTTCTGACTGCTGTTTCCTAAGGAAGCCTGGCAATGTAGTCATCAGACTTCTCTTGATTTTTCATTTGGGCAACAGTGGAGTTCTCACACAGTCTGAGACCATTTGGTCTCAATTCGACATTTTACCCTTCACTCGCTACTCAGGACTTTCTCTGGCTGCCTGATGCAGGAAGCTGCTGTGCTGAACAGAGCCCTCCACCCATGGCTCAAATGGCATGTGACACATATCTATATATGCTGGACACATAACTATATATGCTCCGGTGAACAATCCCTTCAGGTGCATAAGTTTGTGTGCCAGATACATATTACTGGAGTTGTCCTGCTCTCAGGAGGACCTCCCATAAGCTGACGTAGGACTAATAATTCCTCTAACGCTTTTTGGCAAGCTGCAAGTCTTCCTTGCCTTTTGTAGCAGAATGCTATAGCCTGTCACATGAATTCATTCCTTCCACCTCTATTTCCTCCCTCATGTTACTTGCTGCGAAGTGCCCAGAGTGGCAATCCATTTAAACTCTAGCAGCAGACCCTGTGGATGCCATTCCAAAGTTATAGTTCTCATCTCTGAACATACAGGTAGTGATGTTCCCTGGCTGTTTGATTGCTACAAATGAGCACATTCCCCATGAATGCAATGCAGCCCAGATGCAAAGACAATATTGCCTCTGGAGCCTGTCTCAGCCTGGCCAGAACAAGAGCCAAATAGCTCAACACTCTGTGCTGTGTGGCCTGCTCTTACTGGGGAGATGCTCTGTAGCTCCTCATTGTTAACCCTCCACACCAGCAGCATTAGGCATTCAGAGATGCAGATACGCATTTGTGGGGAATGTTTCAGCTCCATCGGCACAGAGCTAAGCCAGCCCAAACTACCTTCTGCCTGTCCAGCAGTGCTCCCCAGACCCCATGTCAATTTACATTGCGGCAATCTCTCCTCCTGAGGTGCAAGCTGTAGTTCCTGTTGCATTTGTTGATTCTGCAGGAGGAGTGCCTGGTCTGCTGCTGGCTTTTTCCGCAGCAGTTGAACAACATTTCTGTCTTTCCCCCTCACAATAGAAGAATCTGTTGAGATAGATCTACCTATTGGCTTTGCCATTGTCTTTTCTGTAGCTGCTCTATTTTCCTCTGAGTGATAGAAACCATTTGCCTGTCAATATGCTTTATGGTGCACGAGCTTCTGGTTTGCTCTCCACAAGGATCATTCTGTCTCAGAGTCTCAAGTCCACTCAGTCAGCAGTTTGTCCCCCTTAGAGCACATAGCTAGAGGGGCCTGTTTGCTACAGCAAGGGAAACCACACAAACTCGCCCATTTAATTTGCTCCCACTAGTAAGTCGTTTCTGTGATTCCTCTGGCTCCTTCCCTGCTGGGTCCAATAACCTTACGTAGCTGGTTTGCTTCAGGTCCATGGGTCCTTAGAGAGGCAGGTTACACTTAGCAATTTGTTTGCAAGTGCATCAAGGAAGCTCAGTATGTGGTATAAGTACAGCATCTCCTACAAAATGCTTTTTTCCTCTTTGGGAATTTGTGAGGTTAAACAAGATATGTGCAACAAACATGAACGGTGAAAGGCCCTGAGTCCTTTTTAAGTATCCATGTTTTTGGAAGTCTGATAGATACCAGGATTAGAATGAAGTACACCTTATTTGGGACAGAAGAAATACTGTTGTTTTTTACCTCCATAGCTTGAAATTATCACTTACAGATACGCTTAGGTCCTTGGCCTGCATGGCTTTCCAGTGCCTCATACAAATTCCTGATCTTACAAAAGCAGCACTAACTTGCTACTGTATTTATTTCCTTATAGAAATGAAATTGCTGAGTGTGGGAAGGGATGGTTGCTGTCATGAAAGATCAAGAAATGGAAATGTACCTCTTTTGGGACATGTGTCAAGGAGATCTGGAGCCCCTTAGCCTGAAATAGAGAGTTAAGTAAGAAAAAGTGCCAGAGGCAAAGGCAAGAAAGGAAAACTAGACAAGCTCCATCCTTCAGCAGCCACGGGTGGAAAAGAAAGGGAGAAACACACAGAGTTTTCTGGTTTCAGATGCTTGGGAGATGCTCTGAAGCGGTTGTGATGGACGGACAAGAGCCAAATGGTTGCATAATAAAGAGCAGCAAAACTTTGTGGAGCAGCAAAGGAACTGGAAATCAAATAAATAAAATAGTTGACTAATATGTCACGATGTTGAGAGTCCCTCATTACCAGCTTGTCTCTGAATAAGAAACGGTGAGAAGTTCCTGAAATGAGAGGCAACAGATAATCCATGGCAAGGTTGTCACAAGATAAGGCTCTCAAATGTGGATCTTGTCAAATATCTTTGTGGTCTTCATTGTTACTTTCTTGTATCAGCTGAAGATGTACAACATAGTTTTTAGAAGACAAAGACACGCTGTTTTCAGAAATGCTTGCAGTTTCAATACTAAAGGAGAAAGAGCAAGGAGGGGTGTTGAAAGTGCTGCTTGAGCATAAAAAAATCAAGCCAGTAGGACTTGGCACACTTGCGACAGGTGAATGAGCCAGATAGTAGCAGGTGAAATTTGTGGCATATGCAGTTATATACACTTAGAGGAAACCATTTTTCTCAACATTTTGCCTAGTTTTAAATTAAAGATACCAGAATACTTGGGGGAAGACCTGATTGCCGCTGGGTAACTGGAAGCCCATCTCTGTAAAATAAGCATATTTGACTGGAAAGCAAATGCCAGGATGCATGAGAAAATAAATGCTGAATGCAATGCAGAGCTTGGTACTGCTGTTACAGGAAGCAAAGATCTGCCCTTATCTGAGTTTTGGTGACCCCATCTTAAAAATTCTAATGAACTGCCTAAAGGGCCTTGGAAATAAGCCCATGAGAACAGTTAGAGACATGCAAAAATGTCTCCACACCACAGTGGAAGTGCAGTTATTGTTTGTTTATTCTACAGCTAAAGCCCCTTAGTATGCATAAGACTTTGTAGGCAAATAAGACAGGTCCGTGCCTGAGGAGTTTGCCTTCCGAGCAAGACAGAGCACAGCAAAGGGAAGCAAACCAAGAGAAGGGTGTTGGTACATGTGCAGAGCAGCGAGGCAGTGGGAGGCAGAGAGAGCCACCAGAGAGGAGAGGTCAGGGTCAAGGGTGTCACCAGAGCCCTCCCAGGGTATGCACTTACCTTCCAGTAAGGCAGGCCCCTCTGGCACTGCTGTGCCGAGTGAAAGCGTCTTGTTTCATTATCTATGAGGTGTGACATGTCTGCTTACAACTGCAGTCCTGAAGGAAATATCCTCCAGAATTCACAGACTCTCTTTTCACTGGCTTATTTTTCTACATATGCAGCTGCTTGTATAGCAGTTCCATATTTGTGCGCACAGAGAAGCAGCTGGATTGCACAAACAGAAAAAAACAAAAAAATTAAACTAATATTTGAATTCAGAAGCAAATTTGGGGGGCATCTGCATTGCAATGCTATAATATTCATGCACTCAAGATTTATTTGTGCAAAGAAATTTTAAGTCAAATTCTAAATGTGAAAAATTCTAAATGTGAAATTTTATTGTAAAATTCATGGTAAGTTACCAAATATGGTACAAAATAGGTATCAGCACATCAGTAGACCTAGAAATGCTCATCAAATAGACTAATCATTTTGAGTAACGAAAATCTTGAGTATTTCCTAACCCAGTTGCAGCTAATTTCAGAACAGAAGAAAATAATATTAATAGAATATGGTTTTGTTGCATATTACTTGCTCGGTTCTAGCATTATGTATGCAAATCAGGTAATTTTGTACCTAATTGCCTGATTTGCATGCATAAATGTAGGTTGCACATGTGCAAATGATTTCATTCAAATTTAGTATATGCCTAATATGTAGAGTGGCTAAAAACTTGAATCTCTGTATCTGAATCACTCAGAATTTTCACTTAAGGAAAAAGGAAAATTGGTCACAGGTTTTGGAGGTCAGATGAAGTAGGTGGGCTTTTTTGGGCAATTTTACAGAGGCAGCAACCCTGGAGCTGTGCATTTCTCTTGAAAAATGAGCAATGATGTGAATGCCCAGAGACAGAAGCAAATAAAAGGGACCCAGTTGCTTTAAATGCCATAAGAAAATCTCAGAAAAATGTGACACTTGCCAAGTGGAAAAAGACAGAATCACTCAGAAAGGAATGTGACTTTTGAATTCTAAGATCGTTTAACAGACAGTGAAACCTAAGATGAAAAGTGTAAAAGTACAATACTAAAATCTAAGTGCATTAAAAATTATTTCAGGTAATTTCATGGCTGTGAAAGGAATTGGACTGACAGTTCTTGTGAATGAAGCTGTGTGACCTTAGGAGAAGGAGACTATGGGCAAGGGATAGAAAAGCATCATTTGTTCTGCCATGTCATGCATTTCAACTCTCATCTGGAAGAGGAGGAAGCTCTAGACCTGGAAGATTACTAGAAAAAGAAAAAATCAGATTCAAGAGCCTGTTTCATCATGGGTCTCTGTGAGGAGCTCCCAGTACTGGGATCAGATGCGGTGTCACCAGCAGTTTTCATAATGATGTGTAAGGGCAGGAGGTGTCCCTGAGGAAGGGAACTAAAATAACCAACAGCATTTTTTACTGTGGCATCAGCTGTAGTCTAATAAACAGTGGTAGGCTGTTCCCTCCCTATTACTCAGAACTCCTCTGCAAGCTTTATTTGCATACACATGGGTGACAAGTACTACTAAAATAAGCATGTAGAAAAATTAGATGCAATTTGGAGGCACATATGGACTCACAGTTCCAAATTCTCATTCACACTAGCATGAAGTGCAAGCAGGGTCAAAACAGATATGGTATATGCTACCTCCAAGGTTCCTTCATGCTGGCAAGAACTGAAAGGGTTATGGGTGTAAATTAGAATTTGGCACAGAATACCCTTCTGTCCATGTAAGGGCAGGTTTGTCATAGCCCTGCTGACATGAGTATGATTATGAGATTTCTGACCAGCATAGCTTTGCTAGTAAGAATTTCTAGTGTCGATGTGTTTATAATGGCAAACTCATGTTTTTTTTGGAATAGGTTATTTTACTTGAGAAGGGGAGACAAGCTGGAGTAACTTTTACTGTCTGTAGGAAGACAGAGCGGCAGGCAGGGAGGGGAAGGTAAGGAGGGTTGCAAAGCACTTTTGCATTATGTGACTGGAAGCCTGTGGTCTGTGTGGGGATCACTGGGAGAGTGGGGGCCACAGCTCTCTCAGTCTCCTCACCTAGCAACCTACTCCTGATACTGCAGAAGCACGGCTTGCCTGTATAAGCTCTGACCACAGCTGTAGTCCTTTCCCAGGTTACCTACCCAGGAGGAGTGCTCCTTAATGCAGACTTGACTTTGAGCTCCTTTTTCCTTGCTCCCAGGCGTACAAAACCGTTTTGATGTAAATGAGAATCAAACTCACCTTTTTCCTCCTGTTCTATCAGTGGGGGAGAGGGCACTGCTTGACTAACAGGGTGTCTTGCCTCTTTGTGTGCTAACCTCATCAGAGCATCACATGCAGAGCTCTGTACAAAATAAATAAACCCAAACCTGGGCTGTATTCCCAGCTCACTCTCTTGAGTGTTCAGCTAAAGCACAACTTGTGTTAGATTGGAGAGATGCTCTGTTATTTGACTAAATACTATTATTTCTACTTATTTTCATTCCATCACAGAGTAAAAAGACACTTTCTGTTTTCCAGTTTTTCAGTAGGCATGAAAAGCACTGCCTTATAGTCTTGGAGATTGAAGGTTTCGTATTTTTCACAGAATGTGTATAGCTTGGGTAATAGTAACTTCCTCCTCTTGCCAGCTTCCCGTTCCTCCAAAGATTCCATTCTTTATTTCTTCTCTGAGCCTTTTACTTTGGGTGTTTTCTGCGATTGAGGCAACTGCTGCCTGTTGCAATGCCGGGTTTTGTAGTGGGCAGCAGTTCTGTGAAACCTGAACTGAAACTGCAAGTCTATCTCAGCAGTGCAGAGCATACAGAACAGACACCCTCTTTCAGTGGCCACCAGCCCAGATAGAATTAAGATCTGGAGAAGGCAAAGAGAGTCAGCACATCCCACACCCAGTTACCTGAAGCATCGCTTTCCACAAAGCAAGTCCCCCGTGAAGGGGAGGCCATCACTGCGCCAGGACAGGATGAACTTGTACCAGAATCCCAGAAAGGGAAAAGCATTTGTGTTCTTCATCGTTTTGTTGTCGCCTTGGAGATTAATTTAGTTTCTTGACTCAGATCTTACATTGGTTCTTAATCCACTTTTGCAGAAAGATGCAGCTTTCTCCTGGTTGCCTTTATTTTCCCCTTGTTGTAAGCCCTGGTTGGCAGCTAAAGTGGTCTAACATTTCTATATAACTGATAAGATAAATAATTGTCAAGGAGAGAATTGTTTCTTGAGCACATCCCTGCCCTTGGGTTAAATATAGGCTGCAGCATCCCAGTAGAATGAAAAGATTGGAAAGCATTTATGTGCTGGTGTAGTTTATGCTTTGTAGTAAAGAAGTAAAACATTCACATTTGTGAAAATCATACCTGCAAAGACAAGTTTAGTCAGCCTCCACCTTACTGTATTCAGTTCACACACTAAAATATTTCCCGTTTAAACCAAATCCTCTAGCCTTTGTGTTTTATAGCCTTGTGATGTGCTGCTGGCTGTGGTGTACTAGTTTATTATCTTACCATGCGCACTGCAGTACTCACATTGGTTTTGTACTGCAAGATTGCACAGGGTGCTGCACCAGGAATCTCGAGTCCTTTTGATTACAAAATATGAAAGCAAATCTGGAGAGGTTTTACTGCTATGTAAAATTAGATCTGTATTGTATTGTTGTCGCCAAAGACATTTGATTTAGAACACATTTGCAGTTGCCATAAACTCTTTGCTTTGTAACCTGAAATCATCTGTGTCGCTGGGGTGAAAATCTTCAGACTCAGAAAGTGCTTAGAATTCAAGCTCTAAAATAAAGTCTGAGAAACATTTAGCCTTTCTAATTCAAACACAATCTCCATCTTTCCTGCATATGCACATGTATGCACATTCATTCCCAATATTGCATATAGATTCACAAGCTCACACATTCGCAAGCTCACACGCACATTCACAGGCACTCTCACACAGAGAATGTGTTCTGCACTATAGCTGGTACACTGGGTATTTTTGAAGACAGAACAAGACTGTAAATTGACACTTCCACCCACTAATGAAAAAAAGCCAAGAAAACCTCAGTAGAGAATGAGTTTTATAATTAATGCTGAACAATTTTCATTGACAAAGCAAAAAGAAGCAAGTGGATGGCTGATTTAAATGTTGAATGATTAATGCACAGAGAGGTGGCTGAGGAAAAAAGGCAAATTCGGGAGCAACTATGGAAATTTATGTATGAGAGAGTCAGCACCATATTCCGATCTCAGTTACACAGTTGTAAATCTGTTATCTTAATGGAAGTATTCAGCTTTTATATTTGCATAGCATAAGTGAAAATAGAATTTAACCCAGAATGCGTTTGCAATTGTGTATTTGCGTGACTGAAAGGGAAGAGACGTGTATGTTTGCATGTGATAAACTGCAAATGCATGAGACTTTTTGTATCTCTCAGTGAGAAATGTAGAGAATGAATGTGTGTGTGATTGCATACGTGCGTGCCAGTTGTGGGGCTGTCTGACAGCAAGTGGGAGGGTGAGAATGTGTTTGTTCCTAGACTCCCTGGTTGAGTGAAAATGGCTCCTGGAAATGCCATTTCAGATTAGAGAGCAACGGCTGGAGAGGTGGAGATTTCATTACCTTCCTCTTTGTGGCATGTTTTGGAGCTGGTAATGTGAAAGCAGAGCTATAAATAATCCAGTCACAGCTGCGGTGTCCTCGAGATTTATAGTTCCTGGTAATGCCAGAATCTTTGGGGTGTTTCACTATGCAAAGCAAAATGAGGAATAATCTCTCCTCAAACACCAAGGCAGTGCAGACCCCACCTGTCTTTTCTCATATGGCAGGGAAGGAGAAATTCTCCTTCCTACCAGACACCCAGGTTTATTCCTAAATTTGTGTGTAATGCCCATCACCACATATAGTGCTCACTCTCGTCCCTGACTCTAGGGCTGGGGCTGATCAGCACCTGCCTTGGGTGTGTGTGTTGGGACGGGAGGGTGTGGAGGTCACAGGCAGCAGTTTGCTGTGCACAAGCTTTTGAGATCCAGGGGCTGTATTTTTAGCTGCTCCAGATTCTCTCCTGGCTGGGATACGATGCTGAGGAGTTTATTGCCGTAAGGATGTGCCTAGAATACCAGGCAGCCTCAGAAATTTACTGTGCCGCAGAGCCCTGACTCAGTGCTGCTCTGTGACTTTCCTGTGTTGTTTCCGTGCTGGAAAGAGAGAAAAAATGGTTCCTTGTGTTCCCGGCTGCTGCTGGCGCTGGAGGGACAGCTGCTGTGATTTAGTGAGAAGCCCTGTTGTGGGGAGAGACAGCAGCTCGAGATGTGCCTAAACTGTTGCTCAGTGAAGCTTCCCTTAGATTTCTCCTTGAATATTACAGTAGGAATAAACACATGCTGCCTTTAATTTGTGCATTTCCCAAGCATGTCTATAATGCCCCTGCAAGTAGGGTTTTTTTTGCAGCTGTACGCACTAAATACTTCCAAAATGCCAGTGGCATTTCAGAGGTAGTTTCTCTGTGCAGCATTTCAGGGGAGGATGTGGAGACACAACCATGTGCAGATTTCTGTACACCCGGCTGCGAGGGAGGTGGACACAGCCAGCACCCCTGCAGCCAGAGGGCTGAGAATTTGCTAGGGGCGCTCCCTATGGTGAATCCTATAGAAAATGAAATTACATTAATGTTTCTTCTGTCCCACTGGTGCAGGTGCATCTGCAGGTTTTAAATGGTGGTTTCTGCCCCAACACTCACTTGAATTGTGAGAACCAGTACATTTTAAAAGTAAATTTCTGGATATGAAAGATCAGCAACTGACCTCTTGACAATCTAAATCCTGAGGAGCCTAGCTTGTCACTTATGAGTCTGGTGGAACAGCATAAACTCTAGATGAAGAAAGATTATTTGTACCATCAGATTTTTTTTAGAAACAAGTATGAGAAATAGTGAAGGGACCTAGCAGGACATTCCCAGTCCATCTTCTTGGGAAACACAGGAAGACCCTGTGTATTCTCCTGGGGTTTGGCTGTATCCTGCCCCTCAAGGAGTGGGCTTTCCTCCATCACCGCCCAAAGGAAGCTGGAAATAAGGAGCTGAAGCCAGTCTGCTCTTGCTTGATTCTGAGCTCTGCTCAAGGCTCCCTGCTGCCCCCTTGTCGCTGGAAATAACACTGGAAATACGGCAAACTACTATTTTCACATTGCGATGTGAGCTTGACTAATATCCTCATATTTGGGGGAAAATCATAGACTTCACATAAGAATGTCTGTCTCATTGCTGTGGTATCCGGAATAATAAATACAGCAATTGCAGCTGTAATGCCTAGCGCTTGTCTGAACTGCTGCATTCTCGGAAGCACAAACATGAATGAGGGATAAGCTATAGAGCGGTGAGGTTTGTAGGCAGAGGCAATATATTTTTTCAACTTTTTAGTCTTTCGGAATACAGACAAGCTTTCAGCTGCACAGGCTCACCCATTACAGGCTTACTTTTCTTGTGTGCTTAGGTCACCACAGCTACAAAAATCTGCTGCTCTAGTAAATGCTAGAGATTGAGGCTGCAGCGACAAGAGTGTTTCCTTTCCAAAGTGGCCCCACCAAATGGCACACACACAAAGTTTGGAGCAGCTCCATGCGGGTACAGGATAGCTTGCATTTTAATTTTGTGTTATTCTTTACTTTTCTTGGGTCACTAGTGCTCAAAAGTTGTTGCCATCTACATTATATGCAGGAAATCTATTCAATATTATATTAGTGGCTCAAAGCTCAGTTCCTGCTTGGTTTGCTGGTTGGTTTCTCTTCTGAAAAAAATAATAAAATTGGATTCTAAATTGCTTCTTGTTTGCAAAGGCCAGTGGCCATGAATGGGATACGGAGAATGAACTCTACTCTGTCCAGTCATGAATGGTAGGCAGGTCAGGGCTGAGCCGCATTGGCAGGAGGCGGTGATGTGGGAAGCTTGCCCTGCCATTATCTGTTCTATAGACAAGCGGCGGATTTAATTCTCAGAGGATCTAAAGCCTATAATAAAATCTCAACGGGAATAAAAAAACGTAACCCAGAAGGCAGTGGCATGTTCTACTTGTCCTCCACAGTTGTGAGTCTAAGTGTGGCTGTGCATCAAGGGAGCTGTGTGACAATTTTGTGGAGTCTGCGTAGCAGAAGAAACCCATCCCCCACTGTTCTGCGAGGTACGTATTTATACTGCCAGTGAAAAACAGAAGGAAAATTCAGGGTGTCTCTAAAATGCAATCTGCACACATCTGCTTGTCTGTTTTAAGCAAGGAATCTTTGCTGCTATGGGAATAGTAGTGGGCATACTTTTTCCCTCTTGCGTGCTGTTTTCTAGGCCCACATCCATGAACAAAGCATCGAAAAGTTGGCATTTTTATTAAGCTGGTATTGCTGTGTGACCTCATACACCTACTTGTCATCTCAGCAGTTTCTGCTTCAGTGTTCCTCTGTAGATTCATGAAGAAAACATTTAGCACCCGAAGAAAGAAAGGCACCCTGCGCTCCCCACACTGAGGCCACTAAAAACAGAGCCTGAGGGTATTTTTGGAGGGTTCAAGGGTGATACTGTCCCCTTGGAAACAGAGAAGTGGCTTACATCGACAGAAAGTGACCAAACCCAAATCATAGTGACCTTCTGCTTTGAGGATGGTTAGGAGGATCTTTGCAAGGTGATTTACTTTTACAAAATCATCGATTTTTAATAAATCACCACTTTTAGAGGACTCTGGGCTGCTGACGTAAAAATCTGCTTTCCCTTTAGTTTTGAGATTTGTAGGTTTTTCACCTACAAGTCTTTTTTTAATCACACGTGCACAAGCTTGTTATCAGAAAAGCTGATGAGGGCTCCTGAGCCTTTTAGCACTAATGGTTTATGTGCCTGTTTTTTTATAAAGGAAAATGAAATGGAAGCTATTATCTGAAGGGAGCTTTCATCATAGCAGTGAGGCAGAGAGCTGCTCAAATATATTAACACAAAATGCGAGACAAATGTTGCCTCCTCCAAGCCAGCTTCTGACCTCAATAGTGAGAGCTTTCCGCTAAGCTGGCTGCTCACAGCCCCCGCTCCGGCCGCTCCGGCGTCCATCTTGGGGTTTGTGGGATGCGGTTTCCATTCCCGTCCCTCTGTCCGATGGGGCACAAGCAGCATGTGTTCGTCTGCCTTCAACCCCCTCCTCGAGGTATGATGACATCTTGCTTTCCCCACCCCACTTCTTCCAGCCCAGCAAGGAAACTGGAGAATGATTTCCAGAGCAGGAGTCACCCTGCTGCTCTGTGGGGAGAGCTAAATTTGGGAAGTGAGATCTGTGTTGCCAGGCCTGAGTGGGCAGCACCTTCTCTCCATGACTCTGCAAAGCAAATTACGTCAGTAGTGTGAGCTCGCCTGCTCTTCCTCCCCTCTCCCTTCCCTCCCAGGGAAAAAAGCCACCAAGTGCAGCAGCAGGAGCTGATTCAGGCCACAGCGTTCAGCCCTTTCAGAAAATGGGGCTGGGAGGGATGATGGAGGAGGGGCTGCAGAGTGTGCTGCTGACCTGCTGAATTATGACTTTAATGCAGTCACTTTAATAACTTGCTGTAGCTCCAACCACCAGATGCAATTTATGGCAAAGCAGGCGCCCAGGCATTTTTCTTTCTATGAAGACTAAGCAGATCTCTGATTACCACCCCCTCCCCCCAACCCATTACCTTCCCCCTCTTGCTCTGCTAATGGAAAAATGTTCTGTGTCTGTGTGCTTTTTCCCCAAGCCCCGCTTTCAGGAAATGGTGGAGAATGAGAAACTAACACACACATGCACGCGTGCGCATTTGCAGGAAAGATCGTTTTTTTATTCTCGTTCTTCAACCACACAAAATTCCTCCTGCTAGAAGAATTGCTGTTTCTTTTTCTAAAACCTTACAACCTCAGCCAGAAGTGTGGCAAATTCCAGGACTGATTTGTAGGGAAAAAGAAAGATCCTTCCCTCCATCTGACCAAAATAATCTCAGTTTAAGTGATTTCACTGCATAATGCAAACCCCATTGCCTCTCAGATCTCCCTACTATAAGGAGGGTTTGAATACAAACCCCAAACAAATTAGCTGAACCTTGGAATGATGAATAGGCAAACCAAATTCAAGTTTTAATTTTGTATTTGATGGTTGTATACAATAGATGGGTGCATTAAAAAGGCAATACACAGACAGGCAGGCAGATGCCCTGCCAGTTTTGTGTTTTCCACCTAAGGGATGAATTCTTCCTCCCACACTCCTCCTCTCTCTCCTTTTTTGTGATTTGCATGATCATTAGCTACATATGAGTAACTGTTTATCTTAGTCCACAGCTTCAAAGCAATTTCCCAAATAAATGTCACCGGATCGATAAACTCGGATTCTGTTTTCTTTTCTAAATTGAGGGAAAGAAAAATAGTAAAAATAAGTAAATGTTTTCTTTTTAATCAAACGGAACAAAAATCTGAGTTAAACAGTTGTGCCCATTTCTGAATTCTGAGGGCTCACACAGAAGCGCAGTGATTCAACTGTTTCATATCTTATTTTTGCTTTCCCTTTCTGAAAAAAAAAATGTGTATTTGGAACTGCAAGCCTGAAAAATGGCATGTACTGCTTTGAACCCATTGAAAGGGTGCCCATACAAGGCTTTGCAGATCAGTCCTTCGTGACTGTTAAATATTTATCAGCAAGGCAAATTCCTCCTAGGTTACAGCAAGTACAGTTTGCAATGACCTGTCTCTGTGCCTTCAAAAATGAGTAGCAGACTCCCGCAAAACACCCAGTTTCTCATTCAGCTAGGAAAGTGTTTTCCTCTCAGACTTTGAGATAGCTAGATTAATATGTAGCATACACTGCACATTTTTTAGTAAAAAAGTAGCAACATATGGGAGCATTCAAGTTCCAGAGAGAAAAGCATAAATTTGATGCTTCCACGTGAATTCGGTCTGATGTGGCTGTCTAGCTGTGTTTACAGTGAGCTGCCCTCAGCCTGTACCGGGATCACATTACTGTCTCCGGTACCAGGAGATGCACCTGCGTGCACTCGCTCAGCCATGCAGGTATTTCTTTTAGGTGTGATGAGTTGTCTTTGAACAATTGAATTTATCTCTGCTGACTACAGAGGGAGCAGACACCAGGTTCCTGACTTTTTGAGGGTTAGAGAGGTAAAATGAGTCTTTGCTCAAGCATTCAACCACAGCTCCTTGCCCTGTGCCTTTAGCTTCCTGAATTCCCAGATGATCTCCCCACCACAGCTTAGCCAGGCCTGGAGCTGCTTATTTTCTCAGAAGGGATGAGATGAGATGCAGTTAGTTCAGTAAAGCCATTGGCATTTCAAAATTATATGTAAAAGCATGCATTTGTACTCTTGTTTTTCAAATGATGTCATAAATGTGCATAATACTTAACAGGCTTAATTAAAGCACTCTCTCCAGTTGTGATAATTTTAAAAAATCCCAATCAAATTTTTTCTAAAGCCATAATGAAAAGCCTCCATACAGTGATCTGTAAGTCAGTGGTACACGCACACATCACAAAGCAGATGTTTTGAGGCTTGCTGCCCACAAGGCAGTATCCTGTCTGGTATTGCTCAGGAGGGAGCAAGGTGCCTTGAGGCCCCGAAGGGCTGGCTCTGGCAGAGGAGACCTTGCTGTGGCGGTGCAGGCTTTCCAGCCACCTCAGTCTTGCTGATTTAACGCCCAGGGTGGCCGTGCAAGAGCTGAATCTGAGGCTAGAAATTCAGGCAGTTATTATGTAGCTGCGAAATTGTGCGGAGATTATTAATGGTGGCAGGCGTGTGAGTACAGGTATGCTTCGTGACAGTAGAGCTCATTCTGGAAGCTCCTCTGATTCTATGTTTTTCTTTTTTGAACCTGGCCTTTGATTAAAAATGCCTCGCTTCCAGCTCACATTGCCTTTTAAATGGCTCTGCAAAGCCCTCTCGCGGTTCCCAGCTCACATCAGAAGCGGGGCTGGAAGTGTTTCACTGCAGAATAAACATATGGGCTGTAAATCCTGTGATTCAGAAGATTCGCCTGCAATATTCCTCTCCGCTGTTGCCATAGGTAACCAGGCTCTGCAAAACACCATTTACCCTGGAATGCAAGGAGACACAGAGCTCAGCAAGGGCACTCCGGTTAACCCTTTCCTAGCAAAAAAAAAACCCTCTGGTGATCCCAGCAGCAACTGCTCCTCGATCTTCCGTGTGTGGATTCGCACACAAACCCACACCACAGAAATGAAGGCAAACTACTGAAATGTTCGCACAAGCCCCAGGAATATGCACATCCACTCTGCGGGAATGGCAGGTTTATTCTCATATGCCCAGAGTGGAGCAGACATTGAGCATGTCGGGGTGCTGTGTTTTTGCGACTGCTGACTCGCCAGGGCTGTGTGGCTCACTGTGCTCTGCCCTGCGCCCCAGGGGATGGGTTAAACTCCTCTAGTGGGAGTACATAAAGGAAGGCAACTGAATCAGACTGGCGTGGTCTGCAGTCCAAATCCAAGGTTTGTGGACTGGTATTTGTGGAATTACTTAAGACAGGACCTTAGATAGGAAGACTTTTGAGTTCATAGTCTCCGCAGGGCTTTGTTTTGTAGTTAATGGGGATCCATAAGGTTTACAAGGTTTTGCCAATGCCACCTAATGGAGAACTATGAAATCGGGCACCCAGTGCAAGAATAACACCCTTGTTTCCTGCCTCACATGATTTTGCAGCCAAGACATTCTTAACATCTCCTAATGCCCTGTATTTTACTCCATCACCTGAGGCACTGAATGTGGACAATCAATAGTTATCTTCATGGGCTGTGCCTTGTACAGTATGTGGAGAGAGGCTATGATGCTGTGCTTCAGCCAGAGGATGTGCAGGCACAAAATCCCTTGTGGTTGAATAGGTGTTGCTAAGAGGCAGACAGTAGGTCCTAGTATAGTGCTGAAGTCCCTCCTACCTTACGGACCCAGTCACCATCGGAGGCCTTGGAGCTGTCTTATGCACCTGGGGGGTCTGGATGTATCCGTGTTACATATTCAGACTGAAACCATGCTAAATGCACATACATTGTCTATGTGTAAATATCCATTACAAGCATCTGACATACATATTTGTGTCATCAAACCGTGTTACACAGAACATGTTGGAGTCATTAATTGGAGTCATATAAATGTTGCTCTACAACAAATTAAATAGATGGGAACAGGTTCAAGATGAGCCGTATTTGCATTTGCTGCAGCTTAGGACAACAGGGGCAGAAAGTAGCCCCCAAATTACTTTTTTACTCCTCTAATTCTGACCTGCCCGTGGGGTAATGTGGATCCCAACAGAGTGGAAGGAGCCAAAGTGGACATCTGAACAGTGCTTGTTGCCACAGTCTCAGCAGCAATACTGCCCAGAGGGCAGGTAGCAGCATATCCTCTGCTTCTGCCCGTCTTCCTACCTGGAGCTGAGGAGGATGTGTGTGTGAAGAGTAAATGCACAGCCCTGAGTTCAGGCAGTGGTCAGTTAATACTGCAGAGGAGCTGCAGGTGAGACTGCACACCTGTCTCATTTCCCATTTTCACAAATCCTGTTACAAAACCCCTAAATGTGCTGTATTTCAGACCACTGTTGTCTTCTTCTTTATACTCCCTTATGCAGTTCAATGCACACACACATACACACCACCAAATTATTACTTCTTTTATAACATAGGGCCATCTACAGATAGGTTAAAATGCAAAATTCCTGCTCTGAACATTTAATCATGTTGGTTACTTTTACATCAAAAGTCTGATGGAAATAAAGAGAAGTCAGGAAATGTGGATAAGACTGAAATTACACTCATAAAAGATCTTGCAGGGTTTGGGAATCACAGCCCATGCATGGACAAGCCTGTGTTGAGACTGCTGTAATCCCTGGGCAGAACAGGGGGGAGTGAAGGAGAGCTCAGTGTGCTATGTGGGATTCTCTGGCATTACTGGGGCAAGAAGTTAGTCTCCCTCTGTTATTTGAACAGAGAGCAAGTATTTTTTTAAGGATCTTTGTTTATGTTGCTAGAATAAGAAAGAATAGGCAAGAGAAAACGACCCCAAAATCATTAGAGGATTGCTGCCTGTAGAAAAGTACAAATACAGAATCAAATTGTTTTCCTGCAAAATCCTTTTTTTTTCATGGCTTGTTTCCACACCAATACAGAACAGAATGGTGAAGAAAAGGGTGATGTACAAGGAAAAGGGGTTTTAAAGATTCACAAGAGCTACCGAATGGGTTCAAATTCTTCAAATTGCTGTTACATCAGTCTGGATGGTGGAGATAAACTGTCAGAGAGCCTAAAAGCCATGGAGCAATGCATGGAAGCACAGTGATATTTATGTGTGCTCTGACTTTTTGGATTTACAGGACCTATTTTGCATACTCCTTTGGCATTGCCAGAGCCTCTCTGCAGACTAACACTTGATCCCCTGTTGTGCTGAGTCCTCCGGGAGCTGTTGCTTTCTAACTCCTGTGACATTGTGGGTACCTGCTGAGGTGTCAGGGACAGGCTGTGTGGCTGGGGAAAGGGAAGTATGAGGAGGTCAGAAACAGGGGTGCCTGTGGGGCAGAGCAGGGTGATAAGTGGGCTGGTTGTACCTAAAGGTCCAAAAACCACTAGAAGTGCTGAAGATGCAGAGGCTGGAGCCTGGGCTTGTACAATTGCCTTGAGTCAAGTTTTTATGTAGTTCCTAAATTTACTTAGGTTTCAGTGTTTACAGCAGAAGGTTTGTGTCCTTGTGCACTCCTATCTGTGTATTTGAAGGATAAATGCCAAGGTTTTCTTTTGGGGCTTGTGTTTTTCCACAGCTGAGGTGACACACTCCCATTATGTTTAAGCTACTGCCTCAAGAGCTGATAAAATTTATTTCTTTTGGAAGGGAAATATCAGAGCCTAAGCCGACCTGAAGAGATTTTCTTTGAACGCTGCGTTGTTGGGGGCTGCAGAAACTGACAAAGAGGAGATTGTGGCAGAGCTGCTGGCTGGGCGCTCAGGCAGGAAAGGGTTACTGCCTGCACAGCTTTCTCTGTCTGCAGCTCCAGGCAAAACCCAGAGAGAGACAATGATGTCAGCACTACCTCCAGGCCCAGGGCCCCTTGCCTGACAATGTGGGCAATCCAACACATTCCCATCTGCCACAACAGGAGCATTCATGCTCCTATTTCCTGACCTCTTTGGATTAAAACATGTGGAGTTAAATATACATCCAGCCCCGTGCTCATGCACTTGCATTGCACCAGAAATAGACTTACGGGAAACTGGCTGCAGCTTTTGCCACCCGACACTTGGGATCTGTGTCAACGTTGTCATCGAGAAAAGCGCACGTTGCTCTGGTTGGGAGATTGTACAGTCATGTACACATAGCTAAAATACAGCTTGCTTTTGTGCCTTGCAATGCTGCATGTAATCAGCGTGCAATCAGAAAGGCTGGGGGGAGGGGAGCTTAAAAAGAAAATGAAGATTAGTCAGAGGCAGTGATTCCAGCCTTTTAACCATATGAAACGCTGAGTTTTTTAGTACTGCATAAAAAGTTCGGACAGACCTTGACTGAGCTGTGTGTCTGCACTCAGGGCTGGTGGAAGAGGGAGAGCGTGCCGCAGCCTTTGCGCGCTGCCATGCTGGGCTGGCAGGCACAGGGACTGCAGCTCTGACAAGGAGAAGCTTTTTGTTTGTTTTACAGTGAGGCTGGTCTGGTAGTGCAAAATGCTAGTAATAGAAGGGTTTTATTGCTGCCTTTATTCACGATGCCTGGGGTGGGTCTGTTGCCTGCACACGGATATTGTGTTGTTTCTTTTTTATGTCTGTGTGCACTGTGTGTCTCTGGCTGTATGCCCATATGTATCTGTGTGTCTCCATATTTATCTGTCATTCTGTATCTGCATTGCTCAGTCTTTTTCCTTCTAAGTGTAGGAGTTGCATTTCTTTCGGTGTACAGATGTATTTTCCGTTACTATACGCTAAGGGGAAAGGAAATGTAGGGATAGCTCATATTTCATTTATGTTTTGCTCAACAAAGGGCATCACAATTCAGAAATATGAATGAGGAAGAAAATGGGACTTTTCCTTCCTC
This sequence comes from Streptopelia decaocto, assembly GCF_964273445.1. NCBI lineage: Eukaryota > Metazoa > Chordata > Aves > Columbiformes > Columbidae > Streptopelia > Streptopelia decaocto. The sequence continues at coordinate 24,029,414 of NC_138661.1, forward strand.
GCTCTTTTGTCTACAGTCTTGTCTTCCCAGTAATTTCTTTCATTTTCTCTACTTTTCCCCCCATCAGACTGCAAACTCTTGCTCCCATAACAAACGTTTTAAATGTAATCTATCCTGCCTGGACGAACAGTCAGGCCCCCTTTCATATCATGTTTCTCATACAGAATTCTCCTGTTTTGTTTTTTTTTTTTTTACTCATAATGGGCCTCAACATAGCAAATTCCTGTGGGCAGTTTGGTTTAACTTCGTTTGTCCCGTGCCTATAGTACTTACAATCTCAGAGAACACAACACAGGGAAGCAGAACAAAAATAAGCTCCCCAAAATCTGTAGTTCCCCAATGGCTCACAGGGGTCTTGGAAGAAGGTTTAGCTGATAAAATCCTAATCGGGTGCTTGGAGGGGCGAGGCCAAATGGTTAATGTAGGATAAAAACTGCAAACCTCTTAATTCTCTTAGTGTTTGGCTTAACCTTGCCTTGACTCTGAAGAGATGGCAGTAAGTAAGGATGAGCTTGTATTAGAAATAGGATTCTCTCTTTCTGCCCAGCCCCTGCCATGCCAGTTCCAGTATTACAGAGCATCAGTGGTACAAACTTCTCTATCGGTTTCTGTTGATGGACATTTGGAACCGCCTTACTCCTCAATTAGTGTAATCAAGGCCAAGACCCTGGCATCTTTCCCAAGAGCTTCCTCCCCCTGTGAAACAGAGAATACTGAAAACCAGTCAGAAAAAGTGGAGCCAGACTCAAGCAAGCATTGGATTTCACCAGTGGCACAATAAAGAAGCTGCCTCTAATGTCAGCTACTCTAAATGATGCATGCAGACAAATTAAAGTGGTAATATGCATAATGTCTGTCATCCAGATATTTCTGAGCATATAATAAGCTGTGATTAAATCATTAAACTAAATAACTTCAAAGGGATCTGTCTGTGCAGACTGAGGATATACATGCAAGCAATCTCCAGTCCTTCTTTCTTCCACCTTGGTACCTGATTTGCTACTGGTTTGTATGCTTTAAACTAGTCATTTCACACTAATCTCTAATTTTCCCATCAGTAACACCAGGGGTTAATAACACTTAAGCAAAGCAGTGCTTCTTACGGAGTTGTTTTGAAAGAAATGGAGACTCTTATTGAAGGAGTCTCTGTGTGAAGACTCATTTGATAGGAACTTGTGTGCCAGTTTGAAGCTCTTTGGGAGCAAAGTGGAGGAAGCATGTTCAGCATGAGATCAGCACTGAGCTCCTCAGCACCGCAAGGCACGAGCATCTGCAAGCACCAGCAAAAGTAAAATGTTAAGGAAAAGAGTCCTGCATAGTTTTCAGGGACCCTAAATTAGGCTGCAAAACCTAAGAAGAGTTACATTTGCAGTTCTGGACTGAGACACATGCAATGCATACAATCCATTCTTGGTGCCTGATGGATCTCTGCTTTTGTTCATTGTCCCAACTTCACACACAAAGTCAATAGGTAAGAACAGAATCTCTATGTCCTGATACCCCATCTCTTGCCATGAGTACCAGACCAGGCACCAAAAATGTGGAGAATATGTCTCCAAGTTGCCCTGCTTTGATCATGATGGTTATTTTGATGGGGAGCTTTAATTTTTCCACAGAAATTAAGCTGTTTCGCTGTGTTTCTGGCTATACATGCCTCAAACATGGCTCTCTTACTCCACATATGAGCAGCCTTGTGAGAAGTGCTCAGCAGCTGATTTGAAGCAGGGCAAAGGAAGAGAGGAAACCTGCAAGTCACATCCTCCTGACTGCCTTCCCCTTCAGTCACAACGACCAAAGGAGCCATTCGGGGAGATCTGAGAGTGTATGGAGCAAGTGTTCCTTTTCATTTGTGATCAAGATAAACAAGGGTGTCAGCTGAAGCAAAGCTGCTGAGGTGTTCTGTGTACTTCAGTGCCAGGCAGTAGTGACTGCTGCTTAGGAGATGGATTTATTAAGATTATTAGTAAGTGTTATTTGGAGGTGACCGAAATCGCTGGGTGAACTCCAAAGGATTAGCTTTCCAAAGATAGCAAATGCAAAAAAAAAAAAAGCAACCCCAAACAAACAAGCCACCAGTACCAGTTGTGTTTATTTAATAAAGTCTCTGCACAGGATTAGCTCACAAGCCTTTGCTTGTTTTTGTGGCTGGAGATACGGGGGATGGGAAGGAGAAACCATTTGAGCATGTAATTCCCCAAGTAAAAGCAAAGCTGCAGCGCAGCGTCTGGCCCAGTTCATGGAGTAGGTGACAACCTGCTGTGAGCAGGGCAGGCAGAGGAGGAATCACCTCCTCCAGGATTGCACTGGATTTAGGGAGCCTAGCATGCAGCAGCTCTGAGACAGAAATAACCTGGGGAAGAAGAGTCTGCTCAGGAACCATCATGTCCCCATATAAAGGGCACAAGAGCCTTAGGCAGGGTGTCACGCTGACCTGAGCCTGAGAAGTGGCCTGTGGAAGAGAGAGCAGGAATCAGAACAGTCATCTCCTCTTCTCTAGCAAGGCCGTAAGAGGACCTCAAAGTGCTTGTAGTCATGAATTCACCAAATATCACCCCCACAAGCCCATCTTTGTGAGATGGAGGTTGGTCTTAGTAACCCCAAGTGGCAAACCGGAGGCAGTGAGAGGGTGTCCAGGGTCACACAGAGAGGGCTGCAAGAAGGGAAGACAAAATCAGGAGGAAAAAGCCATCCATCAGAGAAAACTGAGGGGGAAGGGGGCTTTAAGGACCAGTGTAGCCTGTGTTTTAATCTTGTTTTGGTGCCTAGATACTGCTCCTAGATGAGTTCCTCCAAAATGCTGCTTGTTGGTTGTGTAGAACGAACAAGTCAGTTCTGCAGTGCAGCTTGGCTGTCCCCTCTTCAGCGCTGCGGCCCGCAAGTGGGGCCATGTGTGAGCTTCCCACTGACCCTTCAGCCTTCCTCAGCATTGCACTTCCAGAAGCACAGTCACTGAAAGGAGAAGTATCTTGTGTTGCTCTTTAGTGATTCATTGGGGCTCTTTGAGAAATGGCAGCAGAGACTGAGGGATTCTCTGTTAAGCCAAGGTACTGAAAAAGGGGCTGTGAAGGTTGGTGCCCTTGCAGTTTCCAGTGAAAGTGCTTGTTTTCTTTAATGAGAAGATGCTTGCTTGTTTCCTAAATCTGCAGGAGTTGCATTGGCTCATTTTCCCTCTATCAGCCAAGTCCCTAATGCAGAGCTGCACCTGGTTTGCTGTTGCCTGTGCTTCCAAAGATTTTCCTAGGCATTGTGGCAGCAGCAGCAGAACTCCCAGATTTTGTAAACCTATTCAGACAGGAAAGGCCTTCAATTTTACACAGTTGCAGAGTAGAAGGGAACCTATGAATACAATTTAGCAGCTGGGGGAAGGGGACAATGCACTGCTTACGTTTTTTGGGATAAGTTGTCACAAGTGGAAAAAGCAGAAGGGAAAGGCTGCAACTCGCTCGAGTGGAAGAAGAGGGATGGGAACCCAGTGACGCAGCTTTGTACTGAATGGGCAGAATTGTCTGGTAACCTGTGTGCTTAATCCATGTTGGGATTGAAGGATATGTCACCAGTAACTAAAATAGAAGCTAAGTGGGAGGAATAGAGCCCTGGAGGAATAGAGCCCTGGATACAAACTACCCAGCTTTCATAGGAGATGTCTTTGGTACTAAAATTTGTGCTAACTGAAATCCTTGATTCCTACTAAAGAGAAACTTAGAGAATATTGGACTAAGAGGCAGAGAAAAAGGGAAGAAAAAAAAGAGAGGGCAAAGGAGAAATAGACTAGCATTTCAGGGTTGTGTTCTCATCTCTTTCTGTTGGGTTCCAAATTTTTGATAGCAATCGTAATTTCCATGTGAGAAGCTGATGGTTGAAGAAGCTGTTTTCTTTTATAGATAAAATGAAAGTACTCTCATTAAAACAGAAGAGGCAGGGATTTTCTTTTCCATGAGTTCTTCATGCATTAAAGAAACATCTTCTGTTTTCAGGAAAGGAAACTAAAGCTAACATTTATCTGGAAAACTGGAACATGTTTTGCAGTAGGAATAAAAGATAGTCCAGATCTGGTCTGCTGTAACCCTTGATTTACAGAGGAGGCCGAGGAAGTTATTGCTTTCACCTTCTGAAGCTGCTCAAGCAGGTGCAGGTTGCAATGCTGTGGTGATGAACATATGGGTCCCTAGCCTAGCCCTAGACCGACTTACTGCCAGGCTATGCGAACCATCCAACGAGAAGGGATTTGACTCTATGCCTGTGTGTGTATGATGCACAATATCTCTGGAAAAAGTCAAGCTCCTTTAGTGAGATTCATTGGCATGCTCTAATTTACATCAGAGAACCCAGCACCCCACGAATGGTGACCAGAGGTGGTTTAAGGCCACCTCTGTCCTTGGGCTTAATCCATACATAGAGTATAGCCAAGACTAAGAGCCTGTCTCTCTCTGTGATAAATACCTACTTTTATGGGACTGTGGCTATGAGTCTAATTTAACATTATAAATGACAATCCAGATCCAAACTTCATCACTCTCATCTTTCTATCTGATATATTTTAGTGTTTGGTATTATGCCTAATATGGAGAGATTGCAATGAACTGGATGAGACATTTAATAAAGGAGATGTCTGGAAAGTGAGAAGGTTTTTATCTCTGAAAAAGTCTTCCAGTGATTTGTTGGAACATCTTATTTCAAAATGAGTTTGGCTTAGAAGGTCCATACTTGTGTGATTTGTCCTCAATAGAAATTAGAGCCGCTCAGTATTTTTATGCAGCGGAATTATTATTTTTTTCGCGTTATTCATTATAGATTTCTGAACCTCGCAGGAGTCCATGAGCTCTTCGTGAGCCATATAGAAGGATGTAGACTCACTACCAGAACAGAAATTCCCAGGACAAAAGAGATTTGTAACTAAACTGAGATGGACAGAAAGAGATGGAGAAGGTAAACTTCAGAAAGCCTGGAATAATAGCAAATTCTTTAACAGCCTAACAATGATCTAGGCTCCTGCAAGTCAGGAACAGAGCAGGCTGTACTGAGGATGTTTAGAAGAAAGCACAGGACTGTCCTGCAAAGTTTTGTTTCAGAGCTGGTTTGGCAGCAGGTGGAAGAAGACAGTTTTCTAGGGCTTTCTCAAAACAATAACCCTGAAAGAAACATGCCTGCTGTCTTCAGAGGAACCATTTATGTTACTGACATGCAGAATACTCTCCAAAAGAAGAGTAATTTGTCCAAAATAGCCTGTTTACAACCAGCACATGACATGCAGGTCTAAGTGAAAAAGACCAAGATAGCTATTTCTGAGAAGCTACAAATCAAAGAATTTAAAGAAAATGCACAGATGGAAGTTGTACATACTGTAAATGCCTAGCTCTCTTAATAAACACCTTTATAATGCCCAGACTGGTTAGAAAAGCATTGAAAAGCAAAGCTCTTTCTTACAAAGAGGTTATTAGATAAATGCCACCTGCTGATTGTGAAACTTGGATCCACATGTCTTACAGGATTCAGCTCATTTTCCTACCTGGGAGCAAAGTTGGATAGAGCTGCATATTAAATAGAATGGGACAGAGCCAAAGCTGGCTAAATAATGGAAACGTATTTGTGAATATTTATTCAGTTAAAATATTGCCAGAATTCACAATATTATTGATAATGAATTATTCAGTTGCCTCTAGACGCAACTCCAACAGTATCCCTGGCTGTACCGTTCTTCCAACAAGTATTATGCACACACAGCACTCCCTCCGCAGTGACTACAGAAACCTACTCTGCTTGCCAGTCTCTGAGAAGGGATTTGGATCTGCTGCTATCAGCTGACTCAAAGTTTCACAGTACTGATAGAACTACTCCATCAGGGGTGGACTGAGTCAGGCCCGTGGGCAGAGCTGGCCACACTAATGGGTGTGCTCATGACAGAGTTACACCACACCAGTATGCCCATAAGAAGCCCCATGTACAAATAAATGGGTGCATATGGGATATCTGTTAGTGTGTGGCAGCATTTCTCCCTCTATGCATATGTGTGCTCTGTAGAACTGTGCATGCACTCATGCAGCTGTGGTGCAGTGAGGGGACATACATGTTTTTGGCAGGTCTGTGTTGGGATAGACATGTGTATGCTATATGGGCTGTCCCACCTGTGTCCTTTGGGGCATGGTTTTCCATGAACCGTCTGGGGAAAAGGGAATTCCACGGGGCCCTGTCTTTCATCTCTTCCTCTACTTTCTCTAATTTTCAGGTAACCCTTTCCACAAACGTTTCCTTACACTGCCCAGGTGTGGGATGTCTGTTACACCACTGTACAAAACTGCACCTTGCTGTGTGAAGCAGCTACAGGTTTCTGCCCTCCTGCCTGCGGAATTGGCCGGGGAATGCCTGCACCTCTTCCCCTGTCATCTGCAGTTCACCAAAAGCAGTTTTGTCCTTTGGCCAGAGGACATTTGCCTGGGCTCATGCCCAGATCTGCTGTTTAAGCAAAGGGCAGAGTCACCACTGAGTGAGGAAGTCCTGCACATTTCAGGCAGGTTTAGGGACGTTTGTTCCAGACAGCACCTAGCTTGTTGATTTCACTTGTCTTTATCCCACACAAGACACATAATTTGGGTCAGCCTTCTCCTCTCTGCCCCAGCCTGCTCGTGCACATGCTATTTCCAGATCAGGTCACACGTTCCCCCGTCTCTCTCCTGCCACAACTGAGCCTGTTCTTTCCATTAGGGTTTAATGAGAGGCCCACCAGCCATGGCAATCCCAGCCCTCCAGTCACTGCTGCAGCCAAGGTCAAGCCCAGGGCAGGAATTGTCCACAAATACAGACACGGGAGTGAAGGGAAGGAAAGAACAATAAGAGCCATTTACTTCCCAATGCACTTGAGGTCCCTCCAGATTGCTGAGTCAGCAGCGGCTGACAAATTAGTCAACAGGATGGTTGGGCCTCAGCTCCTGGCAATTAGCATCGACAAAGCTTTGTGTGTGCCTGTGTGTTTTCCCATTAGCTGTGGCTTGCACGCCTGCAGAGGGAGGAGGGACTGGGGAAGGAAATGGCTTGCTTTGACTTCGCAAACACATGGAATTTGCATTCCCAAGGTCGCACAGCAGTCATTTGGCTTCCTGTTTCAGCATCTTTGCAGGCTGTAACCGTTATGAATAAAGTATGTTGAGGGCCTCTTAGGAGGGAGGTGCATCAACACAGCTGGAGGAAGGACGAGCCCTGAATTGCAGTAGCAGAGGCACTTTAGATGGGGAGGGGTGTAGTCTGACTGATCAGTGTGGCTAACAAAACCAGGCATTGTCAGGCTTGAGGAGTGTTGGAAATGGTCAGACAGAGGAGTTTACTAGTGAGAATGGCATTGCTAATACTAATATTTAGTATTGGAATAAGAAGGGTGTCACAGATCCAGAGTGAGGAGCTTTGGTAGAGCTCAGAGTGATGAAATGATAGATAGAGACAGAAGGGGATAAGGACTGGAATAAAAGGGGATTCTGTGGGTCAGGAGTTCAGTGTCTTGTCAAAGCGATTTGGGAAGCCGGGGGCTAAAAGGTGAAGCTGCAGGTCAGGATTAAGCTGAACCTAAGAGCTGAGTTCTGTCACTGTTTGGCAGAGGTCACTGCCTCCAAAGCAGGCTGCAGGGGTCATGGCCCATGCTGTGAACAATGACATTTCCCGGATTCAGCTCTAGTGGAACTGCAAACACACTTTGTTGTTAAAATCCTGTGCATCTCCTCTTGCCTTCCGATCTTTGAGGCCAGGTCACCAGTGCTCTCAGACAGGGTGTGAGCTGAATGTACTCAGAGGACCCTGGAAGAGAGGTCAAGTATATTTTTAGCCTCACCTCCATCCACTGCATATCCATCTCCTTGGTAAGTCAGACACTACCATATTACCATCCTCAGTCCCCATCAGCTGGTCAGTTCGATTTAGCCAAAGTTCAGTGGTGCCCCCAGCTCTGAAAGGCATAGCTGTGACCCATGAAGGTTTAGCGGGCTTTGTTCTGGCTGCTTATGGGCTTTCACAAAGGTTGAGCTCAACTGAGAGCAGCAGAAGCATTCAAGCTATGAGTCTTCCTGTTTGCGAGGGCGGGGGTGAGAGACATGGTCTTTGTATCCAGGCACCACAACACGCTCCTTTGCTGAGCATAACTGGAATCCCTGGACTTCAAATCCTGCTGCTGAGAGCCTAGCAACAAGTGAATGTATCTACTTAGCTTTTAAGGAAGGAGTAGGTTAATGGAGGTGAAAGTAGGTCAGAATGTTTTATTTTCTGAGTTTGTTGAGTTTCTTTCTAGGAAGTGTAATGCTCCGCTTGTAAGTTGTCTTTGTATCCAGAGACTAGCAGCGCCATATCCATTTACACTCCTTTATGCCACACTAAACCTGAGACAGTTCATTTGCCTTTCATTGATGAACAAGCTGCCTCACACTACCTCATGTTTCCCAAAGGACAGGAGCACACACAGAGGTGCTTCCTATGGAGCAGCTGACACCCAGCAGTTTGCTGTTCCTGTGGTGACCTCTCCTCATCTTCAACCCCTGCGATTTTCTGCTTGGTTGTAGGCTGATTTAGGGCAGATTTTTACCAATCTCTTAGCTGCTGAACAGTGTTTTCTGAAAATAGCAGCTGGCATCTGTCTGCATCATTAGATGTCTAAATAGCTTTTGAATCTGGGTCTCTCTTCCTCCATGCTTCAATTCATCTAATAAAATAGTTTGGGCTTGGGTCAGGGTTGTACTCCTGCACGTGAATGTGGCTGTGGAGGAGCTGTGGCTATCCAGGTGCTCGAGTGCTCCTGTTGAGGAGTGTGGCTGGGCCCTTCCTTCTGCCTCTTCTGACACGGTGGTGGTTGGACAGCACTTTGGTTATGCCTGACTATTGCTGCTGTGCCTGAGCTTGAAAACGTTAATTGGCGAATTTTGCCATCCTGTCAGCCTACAAGGAGTAAATCCATTTCATCCAGGACTCAAACAATTACAGATGCAAGAAAATAGTAAGTCCTGAATTGCTTGGGTTTAGACTTCTGCAGTGCCAAGAAACTTCAGAGAGGCCTTGCTGCTGTGGTCTTAGACCTTGCAGAAAAAAGCAGAGCTGTCTACCCACAAAACACGCATCATTTATCAGACACGGGTCCCATAAAAAGCCATGGACAAAGATCGACAGAGTTTTCTCTCTGTTCACTCATTTAACCTCTCTAGGGAATGTCAGAAACTGGATTATAACTTCATTACAAGTGATAAAGTTCAAGGCAGCTTCCCTGCAAATTCAGGCCCGCAGTTTTATTTCCATCATTTTGCAACACTTACCTTTGTTCTCTTTCAGTAACAGATCTCAGTGATCCCCTTGTCTGGTGGTAGGTTGTAACAGGAGGAGAAAGGGGCCAGACCATGTGCTTGTAGGACATGCCACTACTCAAATTCTTGGTTCATGGGAAGCCTACGCACCTTCTCTCAGCATTATGCTTTGATGTAGCTGCCGGGGCCAATTCCACCTTTGGAAGAGAAGTATCCCAATCTCTGAGTGATACCAGCAATAGTGCTTTTTTGCATTGTTCTGAGCCAGTCCTGCATTCCCATCAGAAACAGAAGACGTGGTGACATACCCTATGGTAACTGTTGTTATTTGATGTATTATACTTCACGTGGGCCTTGTGACTGTATTGGCACAACTGCAAGCTAACACAGCCACCAAACTATGAGGGAACAGAAAGTTTCAGCTGCTCTGTCTTTTCTCCCCAGTTTCAGAGTACCAGAACCACATGGTTCATGCACAGCCCTGCCAAACATGCTTAAAAAATCCAGAATTGTTAACACAGTGGTACATGTGCAACTGCAGCAAGACCCACGCTGACTGCAGCATTTGAAAGGACATCTGAAGAAATACCTCATCAGAGTGTCATGAGGAAAAATATGTCAATGACAAGGTAGTTGCCCAGGTGTCATGGGGAGGACACAAGTGTGTCTAAGGTACTGTATCTTTGAGAATCAGCTTCCTCTGTCTAGCCATGTTTTATTCCAAATGAGCTATGCTTTGTGCAGCAAACAAACTAGGGATGGACACAGTGCTGGGGTGCAGAAGTATTTAAGTAACACTGAGTTATGACAGATTGTTACTGGAGGTAACACTGAGGCATAGTCCTAAAAGCAGCGCCTTTCAGGAAACTGCCTGCAAATAACTCTCCCTGTCTGACTGATACCCACTGTCTCTCCTCTGCTCTTTAAAGTGGGTATTTTTCTGATGGAAAACAGTCAGTTGATTTTGGAGTCTAAGAGCTACATGCAGGACTGGGCAAGTTTCTTTTACATGGCCCTGACATTATTCCTCCTGCCCGCCTGGAAGTAATGTGTCCAAGAAATGCAATGGCCTCTTTTCTGACCTGGCAAGCAGTGCCATTTGTAGTGTTGATACTTGTCCCAGTGGGACTCAGGCTGAGATTTTTCCATCCTTCCCTTGCCCAGTTCATTTTGTTCAGAGTGCCAAAAACCTGTCAAATGGCATTTTTGCAACTATCAATCTAGACTGGGCTGGACCTGGTGACATGGAGGTGAAAGGATTTGGAGTCTGTTTTCCTGTGCTGCTAAGCTAGCCAGTATCTCCTTGTGCTTATTCAGAGGGTTACCTCTGATAATGTCAGTATGAATATTTTGCTGTCATTTAGCTAATAGCTACATTTTTCTTTGCAAAAACATGTAAATAAGGAAAAAAGAACTGCTGCGGCAGGAGACAAAGTCACAATTCAGTGCCTGGTTTAAGGTGTGCTCGTGCCATAGCCTGATTTCTATATAATGGCAGGTCTGACATAATCTTGTTCAACTGCATTGAGCAAATATCCCTGAAAATATGTTTTTACAAACCAAATTGCTGAGATTATCATTTCACTATTTCTCTCTGGCTGTTCTTCAGTCTCAGATACCATATACAGAGTAGATTGAACTCAAAAAGAACAAAAGGACTATAGTATCACAATACAATATCACAATACAAAGCAGTTACATCCCCTCCCCCCCAGTATCAGTAAAAATAATTAAGTCTTTCTACTTCTCTAGTGTCTTCCATCTGAGGGTCTCAAAGCATTTTACAAGCATTAATTAATTAAACTTCTCATCTCCTCCCTGAGGCTTTTTCTGTGCTGGAGGTTCTTCAGTCCAGTTTGGTAGATGTGGCTGTGGAAATCACAGCTGATTCTCAATCCAGCAGTTAAAAACTGCCTCCAGAAATCTTCAGTTCTTACAACTGCCGCTCTTTCATCCTACAACTGTGCTTCTCAGTCTTAGCTTGGTGGATGATTTCTCTTCCTCTGGCCCATGCAGGCTCCGATCTGTAGGTCCCATCTCCAGGCTCTCCCTTGTCCCGGGTGAGTGACACCACTGGCACAATGCCCAGGAGCTAAACTGATCTCCACTAACTCCAGATATACTGAAGTGTTCAAGTAGCTTAAAGCCACTTTTGGGTTCCATAAGCCTCCCTGCCAGTTAGACCAGGGGATCTGGACTAGAAAGAAAAGAGAATGGATAAAGATCACTAAGTGCAAATACTCAAAAAGTAACTCTTTAGGTGAACGTTTTAATTTGAAATATGCCGAGTGTTTACGAGTAAAATACATAAGTTGCTTATCCTATTGCTGAATTCAGCCATTCTTAGGGCTGAATGTGAGAATTATTTAATAGTATATAGCAGCACTTGCATTGTCTTTTAAGGGAGGGAGGAATCAGATTATATCCAGCTGAAACTGGAGATGAAATGCAAGAAGGTAGAAATTAACTACCCAAACTGGGAGGTAGTCATTTGGATTTCATTCACATTTTAAAGGAAATATATCAGAGAATCTGTAATAATAATTAATATGTTGTATTGACTTTTTAAAAACAGTGATAATGAAAATAGTAGAAGTAATAAGCAACTGTGTTAAGTATGCAGCAAGCCTTGGGGGTTTTGTTGGTGAGACAAACTGTTGAAATACTTCTGCATTGATATTTATGTAACATCTTTTGTCTAGGGGATCCCAAACAATATCACCAACTGCAGCACTGAAGAGCCTGTGAACAAGGCAAACCATATGTTGTTTTGTTAACAATATCATTTTGGAAATCATCTGTAGCATTTCTAATTAGAAGTACGTAAAGTATTTGATTTCATAAATTTCAATACAGTTGAATACTGTGCATTCCTTACCTAGAAACCAAAGCAACTGACACACTATAAATATGCTGGCATATAGAATAGTAGAATGAATTAATAGTTTAATAATGTATACTGCTGTGTGTCATATGTTTCTTTCCAGGCAACTGAAGTGCTTTACATAGGCTGGTGGTAATAAAGAATGATCCTTTCAGTTAATTAGAAATGTAGACTTTGTTCCTGAGATACACAATTCTCCATTCATTGAATTCTGCAGTTTCCTTGTGTTTAGTGCATTTTACTGCCTGCATTTTACAGGTGAAGTAATAGAAAGGATACACGAAACCCTACACAGCCAGTGGCAAGGCAGGGCCAAATTCAAATCTCTTGATCCTCTCAACATTGAAAACACTGCTCCTCGCTCGGTTTCACTGGGTAAGGAACACAGGACTGGAAGAAAGGCTCTTCCAGGATGACCTTCTGGGTCATCCTCTGCTGTCTCCTGCCATCAGGGGCAACATGCCCTATCGTCCCTTTTATGACTGTGACAAAGAAAGAATGAGTCACACTTCCCTGCTGGACACCAGACTGCTCATTGACACAGTTCAGGTTGCCTTTCAGACAAAAGGCAAGAGTGGTATCTTAATGGAGTTTAGAGTGGGAAAAGGCTGGTCTGGTTTGTGCTCTGGCATTAGAGGAGAATGGCAGCCTTCCAGTTTCAGGTGCTAGGAATTGAAAATAAAGTTGCTGCTGAGCAGGGTTTTTCTCACAGGCTTGGCTTCAGCTCTGCACTTCCCTAGCCATGTCAAACAGTACTTTCTTAAGGCTAAAAGACTCTTTAAAACACAAGAGAAAATAAATTCAGAAAACATCTTGTAGGAGTATCCTGCAGACTACCTTTTAAACTGGTGCCTGAGTTTAGTTAGGTTGGTCAAAGGACTGGAAGGTAAATTAGAAGATCATTCAATTCATTCCCTTGTTCCCAGCAGGATAGCATTCCTGGCAAATGTTAGCTGACCAGTTCCTCAGACTTTCTGATGAAAGACTCCACATCCTTGTCTTAGGTCTTCTCTAGGCCTATTCACCCTAGCAGCCTATCATCTCCCTCACCATGGTTATTGGGCCATTTTTCCCTTCTCCATGCTTTGTACAGCCTAGCCCTGCCTGAAAAGGTGTACTAGGTGGGTTATCTGTCCACAAGTCCCTACATGTATTTGGCCCAGTTTCCCTCACCTTTCCATCATATCAGGGGATGTGCACAGGCGTCAGCAGGGTCCTTAGGGAAGAGTTCAGGGAAAACAGTGGGAATGTCCTCGCTGCCAGAGCTGGGAAGTCTCAGCTTGTCTTAACTTCCTGCGCAGAGACTGTTTTCCTCTGTGACTGTTCAGTGTTCAGCAGGCTGACGACACACGGGAAGTAGCCAATTCTGTAGCCAATTTTATTCTCTCTTGTTTTACTGTTAAAGGGAGGGGAATTCACAAAAATTGTGAGGATCTCACCCACTTCCCCTCCCCATTGCAGAGCTGCTAATCTGTTTTTGTTTCATAATATGAATAGTTAAAGAAACAAAGCTCCTCTAACCTTGAAGTGAATCCCAGCATGTATCACCATAGATGGCAAATACATGTGATCATGCTTCTCATCACTGTTGCCTCCATCCTCCCCACCTGGCTAATATCCTTCAGCTCCTGTCTTAAGCTCTTTTTGTAAGGTTTCAGAGCATGAGAGGAGCACCAGATGGATGGCAGGGACAGGCAAGAAGACAGTGTAGAAGATAGCAGGAGGGATGGCGAAGTAGTTGAGTGACAGCAGGAAGGATGGGGAAGTAGACGAGTGACAGCAGAAGGGTCACAGGAACACTGATGAAGCTGGGAAAAGCATATGTAATCACAGAAGCACTCTTCCATGGAATCTGGATCAGAATTCATTAATCTGCATGATGACACTTCTCATCTGTCAGCTTACAGCTGCGAAATCCACTGGCAAGGTGTGTATCTCTGTCTTTAGTAGTACATGTATTTGAAAAAAGCCTTCTAATGGTACTAAATCTCTTGTGCATAAACTCAGGCTGTAGAAAGACTGGAGAGAGAAACTACACGTTGAAATCTGAGTTTGGTTCAATTTCCTGGACTGGAGGGAAGGTTGATGATGTCCTCGTTCACGGAACACTTCAGGACAGCTGGTGTACTGAATAGGCAGGGGTCTGAGGGAAGGGAAACAACTAAAAGAGTAGATTTCTATACATGCATTTTTCACCTCTGTTTTTGAGTGCTGGCCTCTGCAATCTTTACACTTACATGTAGTTTTTTAAAATACTATTTGTAGCATGTTTAAATTAGTAGTACTACTGTCATTTCCTCAGCTGCTTTAGAAACACCTACCTCTGCTTTGTGTTTCTTACTCTTTCTTAATGCTTATGCAAGCTGGTGAAACTGTCACTCTTGCAAGTCATAAGTTAGGACAATCAAAATATATTGAGTATTTATCTTTCTTTTTATTTCCTTAGTTGGATCTTACCAAACACCAGATGTATGTCATGATGCTTTGTTATCTTCATCACTTCATCCCTATATGCCATTCCAAATCAGACCTGGATGGATCCCTGAAGGGGAGACAGACCTCACTGCTACTGTGTTCCAAGTAGAGGCTGTTGAGAGCTGTGTCTCTGTCTATTTGGTCAAAGGAGAATTTCCTATCGAATATGCTTGACTGAAAAAAGCTGGAGGGGATCATCTGGCACCAACCTCTTCTTCTCCCACCCCCCTGGTTGGAGAGTCGATGGGAACTAATAGGTCTTTTCCTGCCTCAGATCTCCCGATTCACAAAACTTTCTGCGGCTGACGTGGTGCCAGGAGGCAGAGGGGTTATTTTGGGGCAGATTCCTTTTCATTTGTTTTGTTTTGCTCTTTCTATAGCAGTGTGGCAATCCCCATCCTGGCAGCAGGAATGCCCTGAGGGAAGGGAGAGGAGCTGCTGCTGAAGACAGAGCAAATTCTTCATGGCTGCTTGTCCTCTCTTTGACTGCAGCATCAGCTGGGGGAGGAGAAGTGCCTCAGGCTCATTCAGAGTTGACCATGATTATTTTTAGCTCATTAATGCTCTTTCCAAGCCCCCCCACCCCCACCCCGGAGCTTATTTCTCTCCCCTTGGCAAATGGCACTTTGTGAGCTACTCAGTCACAGGTTAGAAAGCACTGGAAAAAGTCAAAGGGCAGGCAACTGAGGTACTCCTCCGAGAGAGGCACTTGAAAGGTCAGGAAATGCCTGTGCCATGGGTAGGAGCCCCTCTTAGCCTAGCTCTGTGTATTAAGCAGGCAGGGCCAGCCCATACAGACAGAGTGATGGGGCTCAGATCTGAAAGAGCATTTGAAGGAGGCAGAGCAAGAAATAGGAGAGGGTAGAGGAAGAGTAGGAAAAGAGATGGGGAGATACGATAAGGAAAGTTGTGGTGTACAAAGGGGACTAAGCAAGGTGAAGGAGGATATGCACTGTTGGAACATGACTGAGAAAAAGAGGAAACAGGAATGTAGAGCAATTCTACTTCCTTCAAATTGCAAGCCTGGAGGATCTCTCACCAAAGGACCCTGGGCTTCCTCTTCCCCTGGGGAGTCCATACACATCAAAGTCAGGCCCATGTCCTACAGGGTCTGGGAGAAGGTATGTAGGCAGCTTGCATTAGAGGACACACCTCTTACCTTCCTATAGGATGGGAGTTGCCAGTGAAGGGTGAACAGCTGACCAACAGGAGGGTGCTGTGTCCTGGTGGAAGACAGGTCTTAGTCTTTGGGGCGAGAATCAAAACAGCCACTGTGGAGAGGCTTTTCCTGTGCTTTGCAGAGCTGCCGGCAGCCTGCCCTGGCTCCTGGCTGGTAAAGCATCAGGTGAGGTCTGAAGCTGGGCCTAAATTCTAGGATCTTGATCAAAGCAGGAGTGGAGAACCTAAAACTCACCTGCACCTGGTGCTGGTAGAAAGTGATGCAGCTGCCACCCGGGCAATAAATAAAGTACTAACTCCTGAGGTGTTCTACTAGGGAAGACCTGAGCATGGGATGCTCCAAGGGCTCATGGCATCTCTGCCTGCTTGTGCTGGTGTGTCTGTCCATACATTTATGGGTTTGGCCCTTATTATGTGCAGGATTTAAGCTTTCCAGACAATACAGGATTTCTCCTCACTGTGCCCTGGGAGGCAGGATTCCAGTACACTCTTCTCCTCCTGCAGGAGCTGGTGAACATCTTCCGCAAGTGGCAGGCCAAGCCTTTCCTCATCCCAGCCCCGTGGGAAGATAAACAAGCCGCCTCCCTTCCCTTCTCTCAGTGGGGACCCAGAAAGGAGCAGCTGGGTGGCTCCATTGGCTACTGTAGTGGGCCCATCATCACATTGATGCCAGGGCAGAAATAACCTGCCGAAAATAACATGGCTCCCCGCCTGCACCATATCACCTGCTCCTCCTCCCTGTAGCCTGCTCTTTACAGTAGCTTCTTCTTAGTTTTCCAAAGTCCCAGCTGTGTGTGTTTGTCTCAAGCAGGGGAAGTGGGTTGCCTGGATACAGTCCCTTTGATGAGCAGTGCAGTCCTCCTGGAAATCGGGCTGCAGTCCCTCCTCCCCCCTTCCTAGCATAGCTGCTCAGTGTGAAAGATGGATTTGGATCCCCAGCGAGCTTCTGAATGCAAAAAAGGGATGGAGCGGGGAAGGTAAAGCATCACAAATGTCAGCAGCCCCGCTCATCCCAAAGGAACAGCCAGGTGTAGGGATCACAGAGACACACAGGGCCAGGAAACCATTCCACCCATTGCTGGTTCTAACCTGGTAAAAGAAGATCCCACACCTGTGCTGGGCCAAGGAGCCACTTGGAAATGTGCATCATAAGCAGTGGAGATTAGGACTAATTGATATAGTCCAGCAAGGGCAAGCCCAAGTGAGCCTACCCAGCCATCAGGATAATCATCACTTTGAAAATGAAGTTGCACAGAATGGGCAGCACTGGGAGGGGATAAAACAATTCCCATTCCTCTTGGTGTGTCTTGCTTCACAGGTTTGCGATTACACAACTTCCTTCGCACCCAACAGCTTCCTTTGACTGATGCTGCTAGAAAAATTGGCTAATGCACCATGATGTGCTTACAGGTGTCTAAGCTCTAAAGACCACGAGGAAATGTTCAGATTGTTTCAAAAGGCTTTGACCAGGAAGAATATGAGAAAGATGAAAGAGCATTTACTATCAATATCAGAATTTTAGATATTCAAATATATTTGAATCAGTCTTTTTTGTTTGCTTTATTCCCTAAATTTCTCAATGCAAAAGGCCACACCTGCTCCATTTCTAGATAACAAGGACATATACTGAAAATCCTTGCAAAGGATAATTTCTCAGCAATGTTACAAAGTCTCCACAAAACAAAATTCTGTAATTGAAAACTACTGTTTATATTACCAAAAGCATTCTTGTACTTAAACCATCTATCTTCAGTGGTACAATGGTATGCCTCCACCTTCCCCGTAAGCCTCTGACATGAGCCAATTTCAGACAAAAGGTAACAGAATAATCGGACTAAACTGGCTGGTGCCAGCAGGACAGCTCCTGCTCTAGAAATGTAGTAAAGTAAGTGGCTTGTGTAGCAGAGCCTAAAATACAAGAGATTAAAGGTGAACTACAAATATATTCCAGGACCAGAAGGAGAAAAAAATCCCTAAATTAAGACTCTTTTCTGGGGGTTGCCCTGCCAGGAGCACTCTGCCCCCTGTACTGGCAGAGCATCAGCAGAAGTGCCTCTGCTGACTATGGCACTGCAGGATCTGGGTGGGAGGCAGGTATCTCTCAGTTACACAGGTCTCACTCAGGGCTCTATCAAACCAAACAAACATTTCACATTCCCCAAGAAAAGCAATGGCCACCCACTGCAGTTTGGCACGCACTGGTAGTTCCCAGTAAAAAAGTCTATTTAGCTGGCAGTCATCTGCATTCTGAAGTAGTTTCAGTTTCTTAGTGCATTTAGAGTACATCCCCTGATGCCGTGCTTTAGAGCGTGTTCAGCATGACATAATTCATAGATGGCAGTAGGGATTTCTGCTCTGAGAGAAATGGTTGCAACCTTTTAGCCACATTAAGATAGAAAAATGCAGTCTTGGACACGGGCACGTATGGTAATCTGAAATCATCCTGGGCTCTGATAGCTTCCCTGTGGGGCAAACACATGTGCCAGTGAAGACAGGCTGAAACAATCAAAGAGACTCACGCCAGCCCTGCCATTTACCTCGATTGCTTCCTTCAGCCTGTCATCAGCAGCTCAGTCCTCTCTTGATGTAATGTTGGAGAGTTATAGTCAGGCAACTGTGGGTTAAGGCATTCCACTGCATCATATGCAAGTCGAGAAAGACAAACCACAAAGCTGGGATTCATCCCTGTATACAGAATGCCACAAGTCATGCCTTCTTGCTGGCCCTTCTGTTAATCCCGTATGAATATCAAATAATAAAAGTAGCAAGACAGAACTGCACAGCACCCAGCAAGTGAAAAGCCCTGGAGCAATTACCACTGATATCCTTGGGATGCTCCCAAGATAGGTGTGGAAGCTTCTCAGGACAAATGTCACGAGGGCAGGGTGGGGCAGGGACAGGAGAAAGAGAAGATAGTACAGATCTCTGGAGGGGGAAAGATGAAACACAGAGGGGGCACCTTATTTAATTTCAGAAATTAGGATTAGTAAGTGCATATACTGATGAGACTTTTTAACAATGATGGCTGCTCTACGCCATTCTCTTCTGCATCAGACACACTGAAATCAAGAGACCAGATATAGATGTCATTGAGAACTGGGGTCTGACTGAGGAGGGAAGAAGGAAAAAGGCAGAGAGAAGTCTAATCACAAGTTCTTTTTTTACATTTTTTTCTCTCATTCCCATTTCAAAGACAGAGAAAAAGACATATATAGAGAAAGAGAGCGTGAATCATTTAGCATGAATTTTGCCAGAATGAGGACTGACATAAGTGTGTGAAACAGGAAGGAAATGTATGAATAATGCAGAGCAAGGCTCTGTGCAGAGAGAAGATTGTTATTGTGTCCCTGTTTACAGCTTCTGAAAGCAAAATCAAATAGATATGGAAAGAGTGCAAAAAGCCTGCATGGTCATCTCATGTTGTAAAGGTGTTAAAATACATTGTGGATCACAAAATAACACCTCTCAATCAGTGCACCTAACTTGCTCATCTGCTCACAACAAAATGAAGAGGAATTGGCGTTGCTTTAAGTTAGAAGTGAGTGGGATTACTTTTGTGCAGGTTAGGCTTGCTCTAAGCTGTGCCCAAGCCGTGGTGGTTGCTACGGTAGATGAAGGCAAAAACACAGGGGCAGAATATACCCTGAGCAGCTCTGCCATGCAGCCTTCACCACACACACCTGGGAGAAGGGTTTGTAGAACTACGAAAAGCAGATTTTTTTATGAAGGTGATTCCTGAAAGAATTCACACCTGCCCTTCTGCATATTTACAGTTGGTGCATGCAAGAAGCTGAACTAATTTCTTATTCCTTTTATGGGAGAAAGTATGGCTAGAAACTAGCACACTCTCCCAGGACGCTTGGGACAGCTGGTTTCCATTTGTGGTCCTGCCACTGGCTGGTTTTGGCCAAGCATCATCATTTTTGTGCCACTGGTGAAGCACTTTGAAATCTTCTAACAAAAAGCAGCATGTAAGAGCTGGATATTAATTCTGCTTATTCTAAGCAGCCCATCATCATGCCGTGTGGTCTCTTGCATTCTGTAATTAAGGCACACTTCTGCCCTAAGGAGGGTATTCTTATTCCCCCCCTTGCTTTATACCACTTCTGGATGGAATTTGCAATAATTTCCGAGGTAGCCTGTTGGATCCCCTCCACGTTTGGTGCTTTTCCAAATCACAGTCCGTGAGTTCATCTGAACTGTGATGGGCGACTCTGGCTCTATTGTGTGCCTCGAGAATTCAGTAGCTGCAGAACTCACACAGTCATCCATGGCTGTTGAAGATTTCTCAGAAAGCTTTAAGAAAAAAGGCTGACCTACTGAAGGACTTTTTCTCTAATTTATTGATATATGAGACAAGCAAGAGATATAATACAGTGTTACATAGGTTTATGGAGGTGACTGGAGGATATTCATATTTTTTGACTATATAATACACAGAAGCTTACCTGGAGGTCTAATGAAGGGCATCTTAAAGAAAGGCTCCAGGGAAAACAGATGGAAGGTAGGGGACAAAGCCAGGACACTAGGGCATAAAGCAAGGGAGATTCAGAAACACTGATGTCAAATTTTGGATCAAAAAGAAACAGAAAGAGGGAATACGCAGGGTCTTTGAGGACAACAGTGTAGGAGACATGAGAGCCTTGAAAGAAAAGGAAACTCTTTGTGGAATTATCCTCCTTGTAATAGAAATAGTCTTTGAGTGCAAATAGGCATTCTCATATCCAGTCTGTCTACGTAGCTAACCCAGTATCATGTAACAGGGCAGACTGTGAAAAGCCCTATTGCACATAGAGACATGCATCGTTTTAAGTACAGCACTACGAGCAGCCAGCATGGAGAAGCAGTGATGCTGATGTAATGCAGCGATGAAAATAAACATGCCTGCTACTTCAGGGATGGAAAAGGCACATTGCACCTTCTGCTCCCTAGAAAAATCTGCTGCAGCCTTTCATCAGCCAAAAGAAGCAGCGGGCCTGAGTCAAATCCAGTCTGCTTTTAGTTCCTCACATCACACTTGCCCATTTCCCCTTGGTGCCTGAGAAAAAGGAGAGGCCAGCAGGGATTGTTACGTTTCCAATACGCTGTATTTCTATAGTGATATTAAAGTGCCCTCTATTCGCTTTTTATCTTTTCTCCTTGAAATGGGAGCTGCAAGTGCTTGTATGCCATGTAGCTATAGCACGTTATGAGAAGTGACAGTGCAGTTCAGTCTCCGGGGTCCTTTCAGTCCATAGGCTCCCTGCTGGGAAACCCAGCAAGGTGGGCTCTTGGGTTGTTATTTTTTCCTAAGTTGTTCTGACATATCTCGCCCAGGAATGGTACTGATGCCCCCTAACTTATATCATGCAACCCCCCGGCTGCATCACCTAGCATTTAGTTCTGGTCACTGATAATCTGAGCTCCCATCAAATCAGTAGCCTAAATATGAAAGGCTCCCTGCTGTGGTGTCCACAGCACTGCAAATAGTTCTGGGGAGGTAATGTTTAATAGGTGATTAGAGGACAGGTTGCACTCTTTTCAGCTGGGCTTTGAGCTCTTTTGAGGGAGGATGATATGAAGGATGGTGACTAGTGTCTTTTGGACACAAAGACAACAAGCTTTAGGCTTGAATTAGCAGCTCTAAAATGCAGTGAGATCAGCTATTTCTGTGGACTGTGCAATGCTGCAAAGAAAAATCATGCCAGTAGCAGATCTGGGGTAGAAGTTGCTTGGGATCTCATGCCTTCTTTCCCTTTCTTCACAGCAATATACCCACTGCCCCAGCTTCACCGTGCTCTGAGGAGCTCTGAAGAAGCACTTCCTTCTCAGACATTCAGATAGGCTGCCACAATGTTGTGCTCCTGGAATACATCATACCCTTTACTCCTACAATTAATTTACAGTTTATATTAGCTTCCTGTAAAGCATGATGAGGAACAGTGAATCCAGCTTTTGTAAATGAGGGAGAACACCAGCAAATCTGCCTCTGTATAAATGAATAACTGCCTTGAGACTGTCTCCTGTAAAGGAAGCTGTATTACACTGAATCCAGGGGCTTCCACACACTTAATGGCAAATTGAATCTGTGCCTCTCGTAAATGGGAAAGCACAGACAGCCTTCTGAGTGCGGAAGGTCTACCCTGCCCAGTCCACAATCCCTACATATTCAACCTGCCCCTGTCTTTCCAGACCTAATGTTGAGCTGAACTGCATGCATCCCTATGTGAGCTGGTGAACCATATGGTGCCCAAGCCTTATTTATATGAAGGCCATGCTGAATCATCTCCACATACAATGAGAGCCATATTCTGTCAATTTGCTCTAAAAACAGATGAACCTTATTCAGACCAACATACCACCCACTGTAATGAAGGTTGAGATATTGATCTCCCCAGTAAATCAAGGTGAGATCTATAGATACCTCCCAATAAATGATGGTGGCTATATTGATTCTCTCCTTCCCACCCCCCATAAGTGAAAGCAAGACATATTAGTTCCTCCCCATTAAATGGAAGCAAGCTGTATTGAGGCCACCCCCATAAATAAAGGGTGGGCCATGCTGAGTTAGACCTTAACCACATAAATGGAGGTGAAATGTATTGATTCCATCTTCTGTAATTGAAGGAGCACTGTATTATGGTCCTCCTTCCAACATAAATGATGGCAAAGAACACTGATTCCATCATTCTTGAAATGAAAGGTGAGTTTTGTTGAATATCCCTAAAACAAGGAAGGAAAGCCTCACAGAATTTAGCATCTTGTCCAGAAATTTATTTTGATCTGTTATTTACACATTGAGGCTTTTATTTCATTTGGATTGCAGAGGTGTGCTACTGCTTAAAAGCTCTGAGCACAAAATGAAGTGATAAGGCAGCAGAGTTTCAGCAAAGGGCTGTGATGGCTAAGGAGAAGGCCTCCTGAGTTCTAGTCCTGGTGTTCATGTAGACCACTTGCATTTAGGTAAGTTTCCTGGCTTTCATGTCTCATCTACCTAGTAAGGATAGCGATCTTCCTCTGACATTAGGTGGTAGAGTAGATTTGTTTATGACTGTCTACAATGTTTCGTTGGCTAATGGGACCAGGTGAGTTCTGGAGACAACAGTGGAAGTGGATGGAATGTTCTAGGGCAAAATGGTTAAAAAGTAAGGTATACCGTATATGCCCTGTCCCTTAAGAAAGGCTCGGTCTGTACACTGCAGATAAATAATTAGCAGCAGCTGCCTGGAGTCTGTGGTAATTTTCGCTTGTTAATTATTCCCGCTCCTTCCTATTAGTTTCTACTAACAGCACTGGTTTTAAACACCCTTTACTGGTGGGAAAGGTACCAAAGGTACCTCACCACAAAGTCATGCATGAGTTCAGGAATTGCATCTGACTGTGACTGTTGCAAGCAAGGCAGCCAGGACAGAGCCCATCTGCAAGGCAAGACATTCAGATTCAACTGCCCCGCTCCAGGAGAACACATTGAGCCCAGCAGCACACCAAAACCCAGGACAGTGCAGGGACAGCTGCTGGTGGTGTAAAAGTGCCAATTCCTTGCTTCCCCAAGGAAATATACTCATTTTCCCCACAATGCTTCATTTCACAGTTGTTGTCTTATGTTACCTGTTACAAACATCATAATCCTTAGGGAAGCAATGGAAGACAAGTGAAGAGGACAGCACCAGTGGAGCCTTGTGGGGAAGCTTGTCTGTGTCTTTCTTCCCAATTTGTCCCAGCAGGAGCAACAAGATAGAAAAAAGGAAAAAATAAGCAAAAAGACAAAGAACAAAGCGAAGTCAGGCACATGCAGATGACACAAAGTTAAAGACCAGAATAAAGCCCTTAAACATCCTGCACAATAAATCACGCCGTTATCACTTTTTGTGCAAAATGTCACAGAAAAAAAAACATACCTCTGGTACCATGTCTTGTGATAGGCAGGCAGAGTTATGGTGTCTTGTGGTTTGTTGCCATGCATCTGCATGGCACCCCCTCCATGATCTATGGGGGATACGCATGCAGAGTGGAGGGTATGAGATGAACAATGAAAAGAAAGTGTGATTCTTCCGTGAATCTGTAGCAGTGTACAGCTAAGAGGGACACAGGCACCTTTCGTTGGCCATATCCTAGGATACAGTCATGAGTAATGAAATCTTTAATGTTTTCTTTAGGATGAAAGACCGAGGCATATTTTACCGTAAGTTTCTTAACACACACTAATTTATCTTACAATCTTACAGAAAACAAGATGTGATAACTGTTACGTGAATTAGCTGTTCCTGGTAAATCTTGTGTTCTTCCCATGTGGGTATTTCCAAGCATACTGTTTTGCCCAGAACAGACTTCAAAAATGCCAGTCAAGTGCCAGTCCCCCCCATAACACATGAATGGAAAAGCCCAATTTCTTTGCAATTCTCTCATATCACCAGCTGTCTAAAACCCTCTCCGAGAGGATTTAAAATTGGATTTTGTGCTGATTTTATACAGTTGTCTTATGTTTTCCCCAAGAGTGGTGAAAGAGATTTGTTCCATACAGCATTGGGGATGCAAATATCATTCCTGTCTCACTGCATGGTTTGAAAGGAGGACCACATGGTTGCCATGACAACAGCACATCTGAGCCAGCTGTAGTTGCCATGGAAACAGAAACGATGAGAGCCAGGAAAAATAGTCCCAGAGGACAAGCCATTTTAAAACACACACAAAAATTCCCTTAAACTAAAATAAAATCTTGCTTTGAAATTCTAGGGCCTCAGAAACAAGGGGCAAACCAGAGGAGAATGCAAACACAATCTCATGATTTTGGTGCTCTCTTTTTTTACATTTTTGAGAGACAAGGGAGAAGTCGTTGGAAGTGATCCAGTGACTGCTAGAAAGGAGGTGAACGTAAACTCCACCACACCTTTGGCTGGGTCTGCTGACCCTGTGGGAATGTGAATGTTCTGCATTGACAACTCGGCACCACGGAGGCACACATCAGTACTCTGGTCAGGCATCCCTCTCGTTCACAGCAGGCTCTCCTTCTATAAAGCTAACCATTCTCCATACAAGTGCTTACAAATAATGAGATTATATCTTTTAGGCTCTTTACTGCCTGCAAGAGGCATAGTTTTATCATTAAATAGGAGGCAATGTCCACAGTTTGAGATGTCCAAGGCTTTAGTCTTGAGCACTGCCTGGCAGCACTGGGACCTGTGCTCTGACCTTCAGGGATGGGCCAGTCTGATAGGTACTAAAGATAGGAATCATCCACAAAATCCTACATCTCATCAGGGTGTTCTGTTACTGTTTATCTGCACCTCTTTTTTTTTAGCTTTAGTGTTACAGTTAATCAGAGAGAATGACTGAAATCAGAAATGAATGCTGTAGAAGAGAGGAAGGCAAATAGCTTCAGCATCCACACAGAGATGTGTGGATCTGGGGTCTCCTGAGAACGTAAAAGGGAAAACACAAGGGCTGAGACTGGGAGTGTGGGAATAGAGGAGAGCAGATGGAGGGAGAAGCTGATGGGAACAGATGGAGTAATAGTGGAAGGTGAGGCAGGAGAGCCTCAAATTGGGAAATGATAGGGAAGAGGGCGGATGCTGGAGGTGAATGTGTGTGATAGAATGAAAAGCAGCGAGAAGGTGGACAGGAGAGCAGGTGAAGCCTGAGTCACAGGACAAGGATGGAAGGACGCACAGATGAGAGGGGAGCAGGGTGGCAGACTACATGATATGAAGGTGGACAAAGCTGGGGGCAACACAGTTGGCAGCACAGTATGGGACAGGAGGTGATGAAGCCTGGCTCAGTAAGTACGGGGGCAAGGAAAGGCAAAGGAGAAGCAGGAGATGTGGAGGCCAGACAGGGGACAAGGTGGTTTGTAGGGTAACCCACTTTCTGTTGTTTGTAATATTGCCATAGTTCAGCAGATTTCCCTGGCTTTTCTAGAATCACTGCATGTGTAAATACTTTTGTTAGCTCTTTTCACTCTTCACACTGCAGTGAGGGCTGACTAATGCAATATAGCGATGTACTTAAATTTCCAAGTATTTCTTTCCAAGTATTTCTTTCCTTGCTCTGTATCAACAGTTAATGTTATCAAACCTTTCCACGCTGTCAAGGTGCAGACTTTCATTATTTTCTTACTGCAAGCAGATTTAGAAGAGAGTTCAGCATCTCAGATGCCTTTGACTTGTCACTGTATTTTCTGCCTTCTCATTTTTTGATCACAGTTCCTGCCCTTTTGTTTCAGTCTCACTCCTCTCTGTCTATAAAAAAGGGAGAAGGATGCTGCAATCTGCACACACCTGTAATTTCTGTTAAAGCCAAGGGAATCGGTATGCATGTAACTAACAGGACTGGAGGACTTGGCTAAGGATTCCTGTTTAAAGGAATAATAAACTGCTCACATTTACTGAGAAGGAGAAAGAAAAAAGTCTTTATTCAAAATGTAAATCTCTTCCTGCTGAGGAGCAAACCCAAAAGTCAGCCTTCAGGATATAAATATTTATGCCTTTTGCATAAACAGCAGATGTAACATTTCCAATTAACTGTCTATCTTTCAATTTCTCTGGCTGCTGCTGCTTTCTCTCACAATATTGGAATGAGCAGTCCGCTTGATTTGCCTGAGCTCAGATCTGTCACACATTTCTACAGTCAGTAAGATGAAATTGCTCCTGAAAATGTTTATTTATCAGAGTCTAACAATTTATCTGTATTTTCTATTCCTTCTATTCAATGTGAGATGAATTCTATTCTGTTGAAAGATGTAAGATTCACAGCCCAGATAAGAGGACAACAGAGAAGGAGCAGAAGCAGGCATCGGGGAGAGCGTGCACTCAGCCATTGCAGCATGCTTCAGCCCAGCCCTAGAGGAAGCCCGCATGACATGAGAGATGCCAGACTCTGACCCATTTGGCCCCTGGCCTTTCTACCAAGGCTGCCAACCTGGGGCTGGGTAGCATCAAGTGTAAGAGGTTTTATGATGTAGCCACCTGTTCATGAGGAACTATCTCCATCACCTCTTTAGTGTCAGCTTTCTCAGGTGTCTGATATTCCATCCTGTTCATGGCAGGCTCCCACTTGCACAACTTCTTTCTCTCCAGGAGAAAGTGTGAACTGTGCAAGCAAAAAAACAAACCCTACTAGAGCTGGTAAACATCAGTTTTCATTGGCGTAATGCCTACAAAGCAGGAGATTTTGCTGGAGCACTGGAAGGACGGTAAGAACAAAAAACAAAAGCAGAGAAGCAGTAGTAGGTAAAAAGCCAAACAAGCCAGAAGGCAGGTTCAGGGGGAAGGAAAAACACTGGTCTGGTGACATGTCAGAAAGTGAGGATCCCTCTGTTGCCTTCTGATGAGGATGCTTTTGTGTGTTGCCCTGTCCTCTGACCTGCTCCACAAGACCATGAGATTTAGCTCAGTATCCCTTTATTTCCTGGGAATCCAAAAATTAGCTATGGCATTGCTTCACACCAGGAGCTGCTGTTCAGCTGATCCAGCTTTCACTGTGGGCACAGGTGAAGAGCTCTTGGCCTTCCCATCTGTAGGGAAAGCACTGGCCTGGGAGCTGCACAGCTAGTCTGGGACAGGGCTTTGTGCTGCTGCCTGCGTTAGCGTGGGCGGTCAGCCTTGCTCTTTACCTTCCCAGGAGCTGCATCCCGAGGGCCGGCAGCTCTGGCAGGTGCTGTTGCTATGGGAACTGGCTCTGCTTTAAAACCATCCATGTGGCAGTGCAGGGATGGAGGCACCTGCAGTCCTGACTGCTCAGGGATGCACCCTCCTCACACACTCTTGCTACCTGCCATTTGCTTTCCTCCAGGTTCCCGGCACTTTGAGCTGCATTTTAGCCCTCTCCCCAGGCTCTTCTGTCTGCCACATCCTCCCTGGCTCTGGATTCTCACTGGTGTGAACAGCTGGCCTTTTGCATAGCATGAGAAGTCATAAAACACTAACCCAGAAAAAAGGGTCAAAATTCAGAGGTAACTGGAAGTTCAACTGCTTAATAAGCACAGTTTTCACCTAGTTCTGTGCTGCGCCCAAAAGGCATATATAGTAGGTTCTTGTCTGTATTCAAGCATAGTCAAATAATCACCAACATTTGCTTCAGGTGAGCTAACTGATTTTGATTACAAGTAGAATGTGACTTTGCTTGGCTCACCCACTGCAAATCCTCACGTGTAGGACTCCATCAGTAGTGGAGTGAGTGTACTAACATAACTGAAGTTGTTACTGGTTGTATGCTGTCTTTCCCTTCTTGGTAACAACCTCTCTGTTTGATCAGTTACACCTAAAAGAACCTGAGATAGTGTTGGCAGAATGTCCAGGCTTTGCTTCCCCACCAGGAACAGGACTCTGGGTAGCACAGGTGTTGACTGGCTCCTGCCCTGTCCTTGCTGGGACTCACACTGTTCCTCCTGCCTGTGGAGCTGCACAAGCACGATGCAGCCCTACCAACTTTCTCAAAGTGGATTGATGTGGATTAACAATTCAGAATGGAACAATCTCAAAAGGAGACTGAAAGTCAGTTTTCTTAAAACATAAGCATTTGTTTCTTTGTTTCTTTTCTGTTGGTTCAGCCCCCTTGACTGTGCCTGACTGTCTGGTATTTCTCTTGAGTTTTCACTGCTGGCTGAAGAGGCTCTCTGGTTTAATGGTACTCATTAATCATACAACAATGCATCTCTGCAGCACCAGAGCTTAGAATTCAAGTTACATTACCAATGGGCGTTGGCTCAGCTTCTCAGGTTGATGGTGCTCTTAAGGTCAAGTCAGAAACTTCAGGCTTTGTGCGCCTTTTGGGTGTAATGTGGGACACCCAGAATTTAGGCAGCTGCTTGTTCCGGCACAGGAAGAGCCTTTCAGCTGAGTGTGCCAAGTGCTCCAGGTCACAAGTCACTCTTAGGGCTGAGGCAAAGCATATTAAGCTGCTGTCACACTTCCCGGATTTGAAGGGGATCTGAGAGCTGCAATGACCCTCCCAAGAATTGTCCTGATCTATATCAGTTATAGCGGGTCCTTACAAAGCCCAGGATCTCAGTCTCTCATGCCCACTGGCTGTTCTTCTAAAAGCAGATGATTTTCCTATGCATGCTTTGTTTTCTATGTTTTCCCTAGAACAGTTGGTCAGGTTGTTGCCAAGGTATCCAGTTTTTCCAGTGCTGAAGGACCCAAAGTCAGTATTGTCTTTTCCCACATGCCTTGTGGATGCTATGATGACCTGCAGGCACAGTCAGAAGCAACCTCCCAGTCTATCCTCCCCCTCCTAGCTGGACACAAAAGCAATTGCAGAGCCTGTGGCTAGAGTCTGCAAAAATGCACTAACAAATGGCCTTCAAGGGCTTCCTTAATCACCTTTCCCTCACTCTTCTGTTGCCAAGATGGTATTCAAAGGAAAATGTCAAGGCCTGATCCCAGACCACAGACTGCCAGACAGACAACTAACTCAGTGCTAGACACTCCCAGATTTCCTTTATGATCCTTGTTTCAAGGCCTTGGGTAAGCACCACAGAACAGCAGCCCTGATACCTTTCATGTAGCGTGGGACTACAGTCCTTTTTCTGTCTTTTTAGGACACAGAATCCTTTGTGTTATCATAATCCTGTGCTTTACCATTGACAGAGCTTGACTTAGCCCCAACTGCTCTTGCTGTGGGGAGAAGTCAGTTCCCTGTCAAGAAGGCTCCTGTGCAAATTCCTAGAAAGTGGCATTTTATTAAGTGACCAGAATTTTAACTGGACACTGTCTTTAAGGCCCCTGATACAACTATGAAACTGCACTAGTGCAGAAGCAGGTGAGATATGCCCTTTTACAGCTCCAGTGTAGCTTCAGACATCTTTAAGGAAGGTCCCTTTTAAGAAAGACATAGGCTGTTTGTGCATTACATCACTCCCCTTGCACATATGCTCACAGATAATTTGGATTACCTCATTCTTCCCAGAATTTATACTGTTTCAGTAGCCAGGCCCTTGAATTTGCACATTAAACAGCAAGGCTCACTGAACTGATTCTCTGGAGCCCTACTGATGTGTAAGAGATCTGTCCTGCCTTTCCCATCTCTTCCACGTACCCTGTTACTTTCCCCATGTGTGTCAGGTGTAATGATTTGGCAAACAGATATGCTTCTTGTTGGTAGGTAGTCCAGGCATTTAGCTTGGTAGCAATGTTGCATATTGTACGTCTTTTTATTTCTTTTGCCTGAGTGCAAATTTGACTACAGGCTGCTCTATTGTCTATTTAATATTTTGTTCAACCTTCTGACTTCTTCCTAGAGAGGAAGCAGCCTGCAGCTGCTGCACACACTTTGTTCCTTATGACTAGAAGAAACTACTCTATTCCTCTAAGGCTTTGAGGCTGACTTGATTCTGGCTCGCCCACCTGCCTGCTTTCTCTGGAGAACTAGCAGGTGAATATTTTCAATAATTTACTTTAGAGCTGTTCTATCATCCTGCTATTTATTTCTGCCATAAATTATGCCCAGAGGTTAGAAAGCTCTTATCTTCCCACTCACAAAGGAACCAAAGGAAAATATTCAGCAGGGCACAGAGGCATCTTTGGGTGGTTTGTAAATATTTCCGGAGGCAGATATACTGGGGACTGAAAAGAGCCATAGTCCCTACCCTGCATGTATCACCTAATAAAACCTGCATCTTCTAGGTTATGCAACAGGGAGCAGTTGTGCTCACACAGCCCCTCTTCCTACCGTGATTTACATACAGCGTCTGTGAGATACACCTGCTAGTGCTTCAAAGCATGAAAAGGAAATAATAAAAAAAGGCCTTGAGAGATGATAGCTTACTCCTCACACAGTGGTTTGACTCATTAAAATCAGTGGAGCGATTTTCAGTGACTTTACTGGGATTTGGATCAGACCCTAAAAGCACAAGCCCTGAGAGCTGGACTGCAGCCAACTAACTTAAGAAAAACAGAATTCCAAGCAAATGAGTTTTCATTTTTAATTCAGAAGCTAAATAAAATTGAACTGCAGCACATTTGGATGGGATAGCTCCAAGAAAAATCCAGAGAACTGAAGGAAGTGATACTTCTGGTGTTTGCCTCTTCTTAGCTGTACCCTAAGGGGCTAGTTGCTCCACAAAGCGACATCAATTATCCAGCACTGGACACCACTGCTCTTATTATCACTATATGCCTAAGTACTCATTGTAGACCAGGACCCCAGCAAGCTGGACAATAGACAAGTATAGAGCAAACAGATGGTCCTTGCCTCCCAGAGCATCTCAGAGTCCAGATTTACCATTTTATGCTCAGAGTTTGCTGACGGTTGTTGCACCACACTGAGTGGGATTGTTTTTTCCCTGTTGAAGTCAATTAGGTTCTTAGTCCCCCAGGGAGGTGATAGGGAGGTTGGTGCTGCTTGTTTTGATGGAAGATAGAAAATGTAAGTTCTGGTTTTGCCACCCAAATTCCGCTATGTTTTGTTGGATAATGCCTGCAGAAGCTTATTCAGTATGAGGGTGAATTTGATTGTATCGTACAGGCTTGTTTACAAAATGTAGCATTGCCTGCCTGAAGGTCAAGCGGGTACCTTGTGCCAGGGCTTCCTGCCCAGGTCCAGGGAGAAATGGAGAATTAGCCTACACAATTTCAGTGCTTCATGAGTATGTGCTTTACTCAGAAAGATCTCTTTTTTTCTGCATCTTCCTTTTTTTTTTCTTTTCCCTCTTTTTCCTCAGCATGCCCTGATTTTCTGCCCTTTCGTCTGCTCTTATTTTTTTTTGTCGTTCCTGATAGCATCACCTGGTCACTCTCTGCAGATAACTCCTCTGGAGAACAGCAGACTTATAAAAATAACAGTTGTAAATCTCTCCCTGTAATTCACTTGGTTTGTGAGGTGCAAAAATAGACTTAACTATTTAATGGGCGGGTGGGCTACTCTGCTCCTTGCATTCAGATGAGCTGTACTTAACGTTCTTACAGACTCAGCCAGAAAAGGAAGCTCTAGAAATCCCATATGAAAAGGCTGTCCTTGTTTCCAGCTTCCCCCGTCAAAGCCTCTGCCAGTGTGAGATAAAAAAACCCAATTATGGCCAAAGAAAGAGGAGAGAGGAGAGGAGAGGAGAGGAGAGGAGAGGAGAGGAGAGGAGAGGAGAGGAGAGGAGAGGAGAGGAGAGGAGAGGAGAGGAGAGGAGAGGAGAGGAGAGGAGAGGAGAGGAGAGGAGAGGAGAGGGAAAGCAACTCAGAAAGTTGAGGGCAGTCTTGGCTCTGCTCCAGCAGCTGCTGCTCGTCTGACAGGTACAGGGAGAAATCGGACTGAAGAGGGGATCTCAAGCAAGCAAACAATCAACTAAATGAACAAACTGGGTGATAAAGTAGAGCTGAGAATCAGTAGCTAACAAACACATCTCTGTCGCTGCATCGCTTTCTCCTGGGTAAAAGGGGAGTCAATTATGCACCTTCCAACAAGCTATTGATCGAGCTGCTGCCATGTATCGAATCGGAGCCCCGGCCACCCTGCGTGTGGCTCTTTGATTTTCTCTCCCTCTGTAGCAGCACGTGGATGGAAGCCAGATGAACCAGCACAGGACTATCGATCAATCCACCTCCCTCCTCCTCCTCCTCTTCTTCACCCCAGTCACCATGACAACCACGGCTGCTGCAGCAGCAGCAGCAGAACTGTTTACCTGGCCCATTTATTTTCCTTTTCACTATCTTCCCCTTCCCCCCGCTGCTCTCACCTTGGCATGATATTGGCAAAGCACTCAGAAGTTGTAAAAGGGATGAGTTTTTATGACTCTGAGGAGGACAATGCAGTTCTCAGCTATACTTCATCATCCAGTTTGTTCATTTAGTTGATTTGTTTGTGAAGAATCATTGCCTACAAACAACAGATATCTCAGTCACCAACTAGGTCGTGCTCCAGTCATTGAGACGGATCTGTCATTACAAAATACAGGTCTCTTTTATATGGTTTAAATGTGCCTGTAGTAAGACCCCCATTTTGTTCTTATATATTGCCCCAGAGTGGCAACAGAAAACCTATTCCAGGCATGACATCATTTACCAGATATTAGTGTCATATGAACCCTGGGACAGTATAATACAACCATCGAGTGCACTAGACTTTCTTCCAGGTCTTCAGCTACTCTCATAACTTGTATTGAGGGCACTGC
Source organism: Streptopelia decaocto (assembly GCF_964273445.1). Classification (NCBI taxonomy): domain Eukaryota; kingdom Metazoa; phylum Chordata; class Aves; order Columbiformes; family Columbidae; genus Streptopelia; species Streptopelia decaocto. The sequence continues at coordinate 24,062,292 of NC_138661.1, forward strand.
ATCCAAAGGGGCCAGCTCCTGTGAAAGGAGCAGCAGACCAGGCAAGGGGCACCTCCCAGTTGAAGGCCTTTGCAGTGTGTTCACCATGGCTTTCAGCTGCACATGCTGAGTGGTCCAGTTCCTGGCTTGGTCCGGCTCTCCATCATCCCTGCAATCTTCCCAAGTGCCAGCGCAGTCTTGTCCCGTCTTTTCCTCATACTGTTCCCACTGCCTGAAATTGCTTTCCCGTCCCTCGGCAGGATAACAGTCATGCTATGAAGATCAAACTGTAGATAAACGAACAATGTTTAAGGACTAGCCTGTTTCCCCCCTCCTGAATATTTTATTGGTTGTGCTGAATCATCCATCTGCAGCTTCTCAGTGTAGGATTCTCCCCTGAAATGTAAGACAAAGAGGCTTTGTGCTGCGGTATGGAATGTAAGATATATAAATAAAAAATATCTCTTAAAATATAATACAGGTGTCCACCTTGTCTCAAAGGTCTTCCTGGCTTCCTTTTAATTTAAATTCTTCACCCAAGTCTCACATTCCTGATTCTTTCCACAGTAAAGCCATCAAACCTTTCCAAGAGACCCTGAGTTTTCCTTATAATTCAATATAATTGATACAGGATGTAACAGATCACTTGATGCTATCAAGTACAGGTTATCCCTCCTTGAAGAAGAAAGCTACAAGATAAACTGTGGAATTTGCTACTGTGGAATATTAGAGAAGCAAATACTATATTCTGAAGAGGAAACAGACCTCTCAGAAAGGCACTGGCAATTGGGTGCAGGAATGTTTCAACCCCCAATGCTGGGAGGCACAGGAGGACTGGGGTCAGTGAGGAATCCTGCTTCACCCTTCTATTTTGCCTATCTAGAACACGGCCAGGCTGGGAGTATTGCAGAGCCATCACCCCTTCCTCTGAGCAGTTGGGCAAGTCTCACTCCATCAGATAAATTACCAAGCTCAATTAGCCAGTACTGTCTCTTTATACAGCAGGAGCTCGGATCCAAGATTGGCTGGGTGATGGATTCATTCAGAACAAGCAAACCTTGGACAGACTCTGCAAAATGAGACAGGAGCTGGGGGTCCAACCACCACCAGACTTGACTTCCTGGCCTCGCTGGAAGACAATTAATTCAGGGCATCACGAGAAACATGGATGTGTTTGACTGGCTGGAGCAGTGGTCTGATGTGACATGGAAAGAAGCATGATACTAATGCAAATTGTTGGTACTTATTAACTAATTAAATTGTTGTTATGCCCATAAGGCACTTAACACTTTCCAGGCACAGAAGAGAGCCCAGTCCCTGCCCTCAGGAGTAGAACGTCTAAAAAGGCAAACACAGAGGAAGGGTGAAATAAAAACAATTAACGTAGAGCAGAAGGGGTATAATGAGAAGCAGCACACGGTTTTGCCGTTACAATTTATGTCTGGTTTTGCAAAGAAAGAAGGTTTATGTGATCACAAGATCTTTGGTGGGGGAGCATGTATGACATCATTTGTCTGTCAAACGCAAGTATAATTTTTGATGCATTGGTCAACTAAAAGCAGCTTGGATGGATGAGAAGCTGGCTCAGATATACTTAATTTCATTAAAATAAAAAGCCAAGAGAAGACCCTTTTCTTCAGCTCAGAAGGCTGCAATAGGAGTTGATATTTTCTCAGACTTCAGGAAATTTCCCTGGGCTGCAGCTCTTAAAAACACACAGAAGAAAAGGTTTTAATTGGTGCTTATAGTCAATGAAACACAAACCTGCAGGAAATCAGACTACCTTAGTTGCAGAGAAATGACCTGGGTAGAAATGCTGCTGCAAAAGGTGGAGCAAAAAGAGGTATGTGTTTGGGAGAGGACATGAGAGAGTGTGAGGAGACTGGCAGCACTGACAAGAGTTCACATTATTCGTGGAGGAGACAGGGAGAAAGAAACAGGCTGGAAAAGATGGATAAACCACCTTGCACAGGTGACTTTCACTAGAACAAGTTCCTTAAACTCATTAACAGGAAGTAGCAGATAAATGCAAGACAGGAACGAGCTGTTACAGTGCTGCAGAGATGACCTTTGTAGCTCCATTTGCTGTGTACTGCAGGGAGGAGAGGTGCACATCAGGCCTGGGATCTGAATGTTATAGCAGTAAAGATGAGAGATGCAGAGCCCTTGATGTGATGGCTATAGGAGATCTTGTGAATACTGAGTGTGAATAAAAATTAAAGTCTGTCCACAGATGGGATGGGTGGAATAGACTCAGGAATTGTAATGTCTGAGCCACACAGAAGCTGGCTGTGAAGTTCTACTCTGAGTAAAAGCTGAGTGGAGAAAAGCAAGTGTAAAAGAAGATTAGGATTTCATTTTCATCCAGAATTTTAATTAATGGCAAGATGTGCAAGAGGGAGCATGCATTCAGGATAACCAAATGACAGTCTGACCGAGCCAAGCCTGTCTATTCCTCAAAGCATTACAGTTTCAATAAAAACACATTGCTCTGTTGTTTCATCAGACACGCCGCTCTGGTGTGTATCATATGATATGGCAGCCGTTCAGCCAGGCGGGGAGCAGCTCAGGCTATAATTTCCTGGTCATATGTAACTGGGTGGGGAAGCGCCTGATCCTTGGGGTGAGTAATGCTGGAATCGCACCATGTGGCACCCTGCTTTTCACTGTTCAAGGCATTGGAGGTGTTGCTCTTGCTATTCAGGCAGACATTCCCCAGGGCATCTGTATGCTCTTACACGCTCCTACGCACAAAACACCCCGCTGTAACCTGTTTTGCTGCACACCCGGATCACCTTCTCATGTTCCCAGCGTTTTGCCGGGGTTCGCCCCTCCAAAGACCGCGGATGTGAGCGAGGCACAATCGCTTCCCTCTGGCAGGAGGCCACGGCCCCGCATGGCGCTGAGCTTGCGGTCCGGGCGGGCAGCAGCCCCCCGCCGCCGCTGGCCATGACGGGTCCCCCTCGCCCCCGGCCTCAAGCGACGCACGGGCCTTGCCGCATGTTTTTGGGAAACGCTCCGGGCTAGTTACCGAGGAGGGCAGGCTCGCCCGGGCAGCGCTGCCTGTCTGCGCGGGGGCACCGCCGCGCTGCTCCCCGCCCGCTCCCTCCCCCGGCCGGGCCCCGGCGGCCGCCAGCCCCGCCTGCCCGAGCCGCGGAGGAGAGGCGGCCGCCAGGCTCCCCACCGGGCCGGCCCGCACCGGCCGGCTCCGGCCCTCCCGCAAACCACGCCGAGCCAGGGTTGTGGTGTTTTTTCTCTTTCCTGCCCCGAGACATTTTCCTACGTGTATTTTTCTCCTCCCGAGCTGATTTACGAGCTGGGTTTGGCGAGGGATGGGGCTGCCGGCCCCAGCTCGGGGGCGGGGGCGCGGGCTGAGGGGCTCCCGCTGGGCTCTCCAGCCGGGGAAACGCGCGTCCCCCCGCCCGACATGAGCTGTAATTTCCGGCAGACATTTGAGGTCCCCGACATCTGCATAAGGCGCGGCAGGCTCCCAGCAGCCCCCGCCGCTGCACGGCGAGGCGAGGCGGCCATGGCCGGCGAGGGGGGCGGCCCCTCCTGCGTCGTCCCAACTCATTTATGTTTTACTCATTTCCTGCTCCCATTAATGAGGCCAGCGATGCCGGGGTGGCGGCGCTGCTGCTGAGAAGGCAGATTGTTACACACACATGTATGTTTTTGTTTCAGGGTGAAGTTTTAGTGCTCGTGAAAGGGAGGGACTAAGTGGAGCTCGCCGGAGCCTGGCACAGGACCAGCAAGCTTTCCTGCAGCCCTTTGCCAGAAAAATCCAGACATACACCCCCCCGGCCCTCGCTGGTTCCTGCGGCCCCTCCTTGGCCGCGCTCTCCCCGCTGAGTTGCTCAGGGGCCTCGCTCCTGGCTGCAGCGCTGCCCTTGTACTCTGCAGCCCCCCTGCCCATCCATGCTGGAGCCCCCTTGCCATCCCTTCACTGTCCCCTTGCCGCCCCAGTGTGAGGTTCCTCCTGCCGTGTGCAGACATGCCACAGTGCTGACCCATGACTCCTTAATACCAATTTCTCACTCATCTGTGGAATTACTGCAGGAGGGTGGGGAGAATCTGTGATATAAACATATTCTCCTCCAAGGCAAAACCAACTCGAGACCAAACAGATTCATTGCACTAGTGACTTAAACTAGGTGAAATGTCGATGGTTACTCAACATCACATTCCCAAACTCTTGTTACATATAATAAACAAACCTTCTAGTGATGTTTCGTATAGTCTACAGCCCAGCCCCAAACTCACTGAACTGCTTCATTCCCCAAGGGATCACAGGTACGCGGGTCTCTGGGATTGCGAACGTCTTCACCTACACATCCGCCACAGATGAACTCTGTTATTTGTTTCCTCTTTTACAGTGTACTAACAGGATTCTGTAGGTTTTGTTCTTTTTGTTGTTGTTGAGTTTTTTGGGTTTTTTTGTTTTTTTTTTTTTTCTAATCTGTTGTTAAAGAAACGAGAACAAAAACTTTTTTGGCTGCAGCTATCAGTTCATTTTTGGTTGCTTTCTAATGCCAAGGCCAGCAGGATCCAGGAATTCATCTGTCGGTGCCAGCAAGAAAGCACTGACCCAAACAAGGGAGCCAGAACTTGGACTGCAGTCCTTGCCAGGGATCAGCAAGAGGCCAGAGAGCCCATGCTGCTGAGTCATCACCGCTCCAGCTGCTACAAGCCTTTTCTGGGGACGCGGCTGTTGCTAAGATTCCTGGGAGCTGACTGATTGCTCCTTCTATAGTCATGTAACACACACACATACACGTCAAAGCAGCGAGGAACAGCAGCTGGGGCCAGCTCAGAGTGAGCACACAGCCTGCTGGCCAGGAGCAGCCAGGCTCCCTGGCTGTGCCCACAGGAGCTCCTGAACAGATCTCTGGGCTCCTTCTACAGGGCTAAAGCTACCTCACTCCCAGGGAGCTTCTCCTGCTACCCACTCATGGAGGCGTTTCAAAAGGCAAGCAGTTCATGCAGTGTTTCTGTACTAAAGTTTTCTGTTTGTACTTGCGTGTTTCATCACGTTTGCTTTAGATCAGAGCGCCAGAGACATTAAGAGATAGGAACATGCTTAAAATCTATGCATTGCATTCCTTGCAGGGCCTGTGTTGGGTCATTTCCTTCATACGATAAATAAATATGTTCAGTCAGCAGGCAAGTAAAGTGAGCACTTCCCAGTTGTGGGGCCCAGAACTGAAATAAATGACATTTCTCATTAAGCCCTGTGACGTTTGAGAGTATTCTGGAGCCTCACACATTGAACAGGGAGGGAACGCTTCTTCATGTGCATCCTACGTTTTCCTTCACACAATTTAATCTTTTAAATCTCCTTATTCTCCTGCCTTTTATCTGCCTCAGGTACTCACCTCCCTCAGATGCTGCAGTTACCTTTGTTTCCTGCTCCACATTTGACACTCAACAAACTAAATGTACTCAGGCTTTTAGATCTCTCCACTCACATCTAGATTGTCAGAGCCTTAGGGTATGGGGCCTGTCTTCTCTTTCTGATGTTAGACTCATTACTGATACCAAAGGACTAATTAAACATACTAACATTTAATAATAAAACAAATAATTCTAGAGCCCAGTCTCCCTGCTCCTCTTTATCAAGTGTCTATTGAGGTGACAAGTTCAGAATTACAAATTGTGAAATGACGTTTTGAAGCACTTGATTTTCACGGTCGTTTTTTTCCAATAGAACCTCAGAGTCCTAGCCATAGACCAAGACCACTGTATACCATAATACTGAAAAAGGGTCTCTGCCCCCAAATATTCACAGTTTGAGAGAAGAGATAAGCAGTGGGCAGAGATAGACAGGGGAGGCCCAGCAGGCAGTGAATTGGTTTTGGCCAGCATGGCAGGAGGTAGTCTTCACAAACAAGCAAACCAACTGAAATTTAAGGCAGATTCAGGTCAGGAAGGAGTGATTCTCTGAGATCCTCAAAAAGACAGTTTTCAACTCAATAGCTCCTCTTTGCAGGAGAGAATAGGCACCCGTGGCCATTTCCCAAAAGGAGCTTAAATATTGCATAAGGTCAGTAGCACATTTAAATCTGCTTCTGGCCAAATCAACACAGAAATGGTCTCTTGGCACATCAGCTGTGTTTATGTAGACAAATGTAGGTACAGAGAAATGTAGACATGGGTAAACTTATCTGTTCAGTGTTGTGAGCAAGCCAATAAGAAATCCTATGCATACCAATATAGGAATAAGTAAATTCTAAATTGCTCAGAATGGATGTGGGTAGTCTCCATCATACCACATGTGAAAAAAAAGCCCGAGGGACAGAGCAAAAGTGCTTGTGAAAAAGTGCTTGGGGACTTCACTGCAATAAGCCACTCTGTGCTGACTGTAAAGCGGCAGATTAAATGGGATCAGATAAGATTTTTCTAACTTTAAGTTCAACAGTGGTTTAGGTATTGTAGAAAATGGGGGAAAAGCACTACACACAATTGAGTTTATAACTCCTTGCATATGCAGAATTGGGAGCTGCATTTGGCTTGTAGTAGGACATGATAGTGCCCTGACAGTGTGCCTGAATGGATGGTAAAAGCCACGTGTGGTGAGGCTCATCCCTGCCACTCCATGCAGCTACAGGCATGCTGTCCTTAAAAAGTTCTTCAGTTACAACTTCTGAATCGTGCTTTTTTGTTAACCAGGAGTGGTTTTATGCCCCTAGAGTGACTTGATCTTCATAGCATAGTACGGGGAAATGTTGGGTATTGCTTGCAGAAGCTCACCATCAATAGAACTATGAAAAAAGTACGCCATGAACTAAAGATGTTATACAGCATCTCCCATTCTCCAATTTAGGGTATTTTGGTATCGGGAGACCCGTTAGATGTGTTGTAAAGCATCACTCACCACTTGTATTCAGACCCAAGCCTGCTATGGCTGGGACAGCTGGTAAAGGATGCCTGGAAGCAGCTTAGGCTGCAGCTGACAGGAAATGTTAACTCTGCCTTTGAAGAAGAGGTCAAGCTCTGCTCTGCTTTGGGCCACTCTGTTGTTCAGCCAGTCCTACCAATACCACCTCTGGAGCAATCACATCTTCCAAACTACTGCTTGGTGTCAAACCTCCTGTATTCAAACAAGTTAGTAGATGAAGAGTTGCTGCTTGTGCGCCCATGCGTCACTGAAATCTTGGTCAGTCCTCAGCAGAGGTTCAGGCTTGGTCGTGGCATGTAGGGTGCTGGCAGCATGGACAGATGATCTCCTTCAAACAAACAAATAGGAGAGGACTTCTATTCATTCTTCTGTGTCTGCCTGCCTGCCAGCTAGCCTCAGCAAGGCTTTCGTAGCCCAGACACTACTGGTATTTAGAGAGGCTGTGAAATGGATTCTTTCTGTTTGTAAGAATGTTTGTTTGCATGAGATGGTCACGGATAGCTGCTTCCTCTGCCTTCAAAGAAGTCATGTGAAGAGGCCCAGAAGGCTTCAGTCTTCCCCCCAATACTTTCTACATCAATTCTAGGTCTTGACATTTATTTTCAAGGCCTTCTGTGAAACTATCCATGAAATCTTAGAAAAGCCTCTTTCTTTTCTCGTTGATAGCACTGTTCCTCTGAACCCTGGGATAATGAAAGACAAGGCGTTCTCTACAGCAGGGTCATGGCTTTACAGATCACTCTGCTTGAAGATATACATCTCCTTTTTTTTGGCTTTACTGAAGACAGATCTGAAAACAGCAAAGAAAAACAAGAAGGTGAAAGAAAAAAGAGATAAAAAGAAAGCATGAGTGAAAAGAGCTAAAGCAATGAGAGAGAGGGAGTGAGGAAAGAAACAGCTTGAAAATTACAATTAAATCAGTTATAATGAAGAAAGAGATTTTACCTTTCCTGAGATGTGGGAAAGAAAATCGGCCCAATGGGATGCCATGCGTTGCTCTGCTCTCAGGTACTCTTAAACAGAGAGCTTATGAGCACATGGAGAAAGGAATTCCATGCAGTACAGAAATGCTTATATAGGTGATGTCCTTGCTTATACAGCTTAGGCCAGTCTAGCTCTGTGCAGGCTTTCAGTCCAATATATAAACAAAATAAAGCTCTGTGCCACAGGGTTCCCAGCTGTGTTCTAATGTCATTCACAAGAGCATTTGACTTGATGGCAGCAGGGACCCACGTGGCATTGCACCCCAAATCACTGGACTTATATGTCATGCAATTCGTAGCCTTTCTCATGTTTCCATCCTGCAGCTTTAAAATTCTCTTTTCTCCAGTGCACTCTTTCCAAGGTCATGCCACAGCTCTCAACGGACCAATGCTTAACAACTCCAGTATCTACAGATACTGGGCAGACCTCAGATACCCTGTGAGATTATATTAATGGCAGCGCAAGGAGTCTGGCAGCCAAGAGGGCCACCTGTGTCCTGGGTGCATCCAGCACAGCATGGCCAGCCGGGCGAGGGAGGTGATTGTCCTGCTCTGCTCTGCACTGGTGCGGCTTCACCTGGAGCACTGTGTGCAGATCTGGGAGCCACAGGATACCAAAAGATGTTAAGCTACTAGAGAGTGTCCAGGAGAGGGCTACAATGTTGCTGGAGGGTTTGGAGAAGAAGTTGTATGAGGAGTAGCTAAAATCACCTGGTTTGTTCAGCCTGGAAGAGTCTGAGAGGAGGCCTCATCGTGGTCTACAGCTTCCTCACAAGGGGAGAATGGGCAGGCGCTGAACTCTTCTCCTTAGTAACCAATGACAGAACCCAAGGGAATGGCAGGAAGATGTGCTGGGAAGGTCTAGACTGGACATTAGGAAAAGGTTCTTCACCCAGAGGGTGGTGAAGCACTGGAACAGGCCCCCCCAGGGAGGTGTCACAGCCCCAAGCCTGACAGTGTTCAAGAACAGACTGGACAAGCCCTCAAACACATGGGGTGAACTGTGGGGTTGTGATATGCAGGGACAGGATTTGGACTTGATCCTTGTGGGTCCCTTCCAACTCAGGATACTCTATGATTCTATGTGGAGAAACATCTCCACTCCCATGCACATCCTTTTGAAGGCCCACAAACCTTTAGTCCAAGAGACTTAATGGGATTGTAATTCTTGGAAGTGTCATGGTGCTGCTTTAATGTCAGTGTCATAAAGGTTTTCAAAAGGGTGGTTAATTGGTTCATGATACTAGAAGACACTATCGATTAATATTGAAACATAAAAATCTAAATAAAACACACATATCCACCAGCATTTTACAGTACCAATCATTAAACGAATCATAGCTCAGTGGCTGCTGCAGTCTCTTGTCCCATCTTCTTCTGACACAGTGCAAGCCTGAGGGTGGTGTTCGTAGCACTTTAGCCTTACCAACAGAAAAAATACTTTTCCAGATTTTCTTTGCATAAACTATTAGCAGTTTTAACTTCCCCTATGGTAGGACCATCTCTTTTTATTTTTTATATACTATATTATAATCCACCTAAAACTTTCCCTCTTCCACATATAAAGTAGTCCCCTTGCAAAATCATGGTGTATCCCCATTCCTCAGCAAGGATTCAATTGCAAAGTTCTTAGGTGAATTTTAATGATAACAAGATCTAGTTTTACAGACCATATTGCACTACACTTGGAGAGAAATTTGAACCTTAACTGTTGTTCTGAAATAAATGAGCAAAAGATGTTTCTGAAGGCATAGCAACTCACAAGGTTCAGTAATACACAACAAGGCTCTAAGTCAGGAATGTATTAACAAGTAATGCCTCACAGTGGAGCGTGAGATAGTTTGATGACAGCGTCGCTGCTCAGCAGAGTACTTAACCACTTGCTCAACATTAAAATATGTATGAAGAGGTTGAAGAGAATTAACAGAGGCCAGGGAAGCACCCAGCTTAGAAAGGGGCAAAACCAGACTTTGACATTGTAAGCACGTCAGCTAGCTTCCATATCCGAAAGAACACCAGAATAAATTATCAAATAATCAATTCATAAGCACCTAGAGGATATCAAGGTAATCTAGGACAACCTGGGTTCATTTGTAAAGAACAAATAATGTCAAAGCAATCTAAATCCCTTTTTGACAGTGTAACTACCTAACAGTGAATGGCAAAATAATAGATATTTATGCCTGAATTTCGGTAAGGATTTCAACAATGTCTCACTTGACCTTTGTCTAAGCATATGGCAGAAATGTGATATAAATTAAATCATCATTAAATTGGAACACAATTCACGGAGATACATTTTTAAGGAAGAGTTCTCAGTAAGTAGTTTGCTCTCAAATGGGTGCCTGGCATTTAAAAAGGAGCCTCTGTACAGGTCTGTGCTGGTCCTAGTCAAAGATCAGGATTTGTAAGATTCTGGCTAACGGAGAAGTGGCCAAAACCTGATTCAGTAGAGGCAAGTGGCATCCCTTTCTTTCTGTCGGCATAGATTAGACAGAGCTCTGTGGGCACTTCTGAAGATATACTGGCTTAGAACATGAGTGATCTCTGAGAGCCCTCCAGTCCTACAGTCTTTACTTTCTATTTACTTAAGTATTTGACTGAAACAAGACTTTTCTGCTTGACGTTTTTATTAAATGGCAATTTTGTAAGGCTGTTTTCTTTTCAATAGCCCAATGTAACTTCTCTTATAACCTCAGAGTAGAAACACATGAAGAGGTTAAGCTGAGGTTGTTGATTTGGCTCTCAAAATGATATAGCCCCTCTCCTCGTTTGACCAGAGGGCACCTCATGCTGTTGCACACATGGGGGCCAGGACAGAGTCTGCGCAGGCATCTAAATGGCAGCACTGCCTGCTTCTGCACAGCTACTCTGGCAGGGTTTATGCCTCGAGCTTTGCCTTTCCAACTCTGTGTCTCTAGCCCAAGAAAATGTGAATCAATTTTGGTATACAAACATTATATCTATGGAAGAGAGAAAATATTTTTGTCTTTGGCACTAGATTTTTAATCTTATCTTTGTGTATAGCACAACCATAAGGCAGGAGTTTCGGCAGCTGAAGGGAAGATGGGTCAAGAAAATTTTCAGGGGTAAAGGGATTACGTACATGTGAACGAGCAGCTATCAAGTTTTCTGCCACAGTCAGTCTAGCGATGGAATACTGATTCTTGCCTTGATTTGTGTCCCATATTCTTGTTGGCAAAACCTGTAGCCACACGCTTATCATTTTGAATGTCATATGTCACACGGAGAGTGGAGACTAAGCTGAAGTATGTGCACTTGAGCTTGACGGCAACAGCAATAACAACTAAAAAAACCCAGCCCACATCAAATCCCAGAATCAGAAGGATACAAAGATTAATTCATTTCAAAGGGCCATGCGGTGTCTGACTCAGGGTCATTTCAAATCAGCAATCACAGCTGTCATAGTCAGGTTCTATAAAACATAAAAGGAGCAGAAGAAATCCCTGCAAGTATGCACATGTACACACACTTCATGTCACACTCACATTAGGTATTCGGAGAGGAAAGAGAGTTACATGAGTATATGCAAATGTTCTCCCCTGGACACAAGTAAAGAACTGCTAACACCCTTAGCCACTCTCCCTGCTCCCCCATACAGAGTTATTTTCAAGTGTTTAAATCATTTCCATATAGAAATTTCATTATTTCCCACCTCTCAATAGCCCCTCTGTGACTCTACAGTTGCAGCTCTCATTGTGTTATCCTCCCAGTGAATAAGGGCACAAGTCCTAGCTGTGGAAAAGCCACAAGTCAGAGGCTTTGCAGTTCAGTCACCTTCTTCCCCAGCCAGATTGTGCAGCCTCATGGGCATGCAAGCACAGGTGCTTCAAGTAGATGGGAACTATGGGTTTTTTTTGTTGGTGGTGGTTTATTAAAGTATGAAAAAATCCATATCTCAGATAACTATGGTCAATATAAGTGATCTAACACGAGGTTCTAGATTAATGGGAAAACAAAATCCAGGAGTCCAGCACAGGCTGGGTTCTGCTCAGCTGAGGAGCGCCTCTGTGGAAAGGGACCTGAGGGTCTTGGTAGACAAGCAGCTCAATATGAGTGATCAGCATGCTGCTGCGGCAAAGAAAACCAATAGGATGCTGGCCTGCATCAACAAGGGCATCTCCAGCCGAAACAAAGAAGGACAAAGAAGTCATCCCATTCTACTCAGCGCTTGCCAGGCCACAGCTGGAATACTGTGTTCAGTTTTGGTCCCTGCTACACAAAAAAATATGTGGACAGGCTGGAGAGGGTCCAGAGAAAGGCCACAAAGATGATCAAAGGACTGGGAAGTCGCCATATGAGGAAAGGCTGAGAGAACTGGGCTTGTTCAGGCTTGAGAAAAGAAGGCTAAGGGGAGACCTTGTCACCATGTTCCAGTATTTAAAGGGTGTCTGCAAAGAAGATGGAGACTCGCTTTTTACAAGGAGTCACATGGAAAAGAAGAGGGGTAGTGGGTACAAGTTACTCCTGGGGAGATTCCAATTGGACACAAGAGGGAAATTTTTTGTGATGAGAACAATCAGTCATTGGAATAATCACTCTAGGGGAGTGGTGGATTCCCCAACATTGGACACTTTTAAGATTCAGCTGGACAGGGTGCTGGGCCACCTTGTATAGACTGTACTTTTGCCAAGAAAGGTTGGACCAGGTAATCCTTGTGGTCCCTTCTAACCTGGTATTCTATGTGTTTATACCTCTTGACAAAGATGTTAAGTTGTTGTTGACATGGGACAAGGCTACAAGAGGTTAGTGTACTGCCCTAAGATAAGGGTCATTATTTACTTACTCCAGAGGCTTCTATTAAAAGATTCAGAAAAATTACTTTGCAAAATTCCCTCTTGTTACTGAACACAAAGTTGTTCTGAGTGACTTTACTGATGGATGTAATTGCCTACTCTGATAAGCCAGTATAGGTGAGGGAGTAGATTGGGTGTTGCTCTGCTTTGCATCTGACAGTGGTGCAGGCAGGATAGATGGGGCTTAATCAGGCTAGAGAGGGGTTGTGCAGTGAAGCTCAAGGAGGGAGAGGGGATCAGTCTGTTTTCTGACCATATTGTGTTCCCCTGAATTCAGGACTCCTCTATTCTGAATCCTTGTTCAAGTTAGTGAACCAGTGGTGTGAGAATACCCAGCTCCCACCCTACTCTCCATGTCCTTTAACAGTGACTGTGCCACAAATGACCAGCTGAAGGACATAAAAATCGTAGAGATCCTTACCAGGTGTTTCTGGATCAATCATGTTAAGAGATGATCCAGGGCTGAGTGGGAGCCTATTTTTAAGCTCTCTTTTGAGTTAAAGAACTCAAGCAGCAGAAATTCTCCTGCATCCTAGACAAGATAATTGACCTTGCTGTTAAACTTTTTTTCTGTGGGCCACCTTAGGGAGGAAACTACTGAGGCAGTTGCCCTCCTACTTGCTGTTGGGATTTCTCCTTGTGGACATTCTGGAAGGCACAAGACAGTCTCTTTTTGTGCAGTTGTTCTTCAAGCTGTTTTTCCTGAAGTCACGAGACACTGTGCTTTTAGGATTCCTTACATGGACACATCCTCATCACAGCAGATAAAAGACGGAAGAATTGACCTCTTAAGAAGTTCAGAAATCAAGCTTAGAAAATGAACAGCAACATTAGTATTTGAAAATGTCTTGTTATTTTAGTTCTTGACTTTTGGTGCATGAATTCTTAGCACCAGCTAGTGGCTGTGGTTAATCCCTCTGTGCCTCTGCTTCCTAACTTCTAAACACAGAGAGTAATATCTGCCTCCTTCATGGGATATTGTAATTATAAATATTTTAAAGATCATGATATGTTCAGATACTGAGGAATAGGTTCTATCCAACAGTGTGACCTAGAGATACATAAAGCAGATTTCCAAGAAGTGGCTGGAATGTCTTCTTCAAGGGGAAAAAAAATTACCATCTGAGGAGGTGGTTAGAGCACTGAGAAAATGAGCAAAATATGAGCGTGACCATTACAAAATAAGAATGTGGAGGCATCAGAAGAAAGATTAAAAAGAAGCTTTAAGCAGGAAGTTTTCACAGATGTGGTTATAAGGGAATTACATGGGAGTGGGAGAATTCTGCCCAGAGCTGGAAGATGCAGTGTGGGCAGTCATGTCTTTTCTGCTTTCAAATTCCAGCGTCACCATTGACTGGCCATGTGGCTCTAAGTAAGTCGCACTGTGTATGTGGCAGCATCCTTTCTGTTGGTGACACGGGTAACACGGGCCATGACAGGGAGATGTGAGATTAGACACAGGGAGATTACATTAATTGATATCTGAAACATTGTAAACTCTTCATGATATACTAGAGGAAGATCAAAAATACCACCATTTGTTAGTCATAACATTGACTAGAAAAATTTGGAAGAACATGGACTCCCTGTTGTTATTTTAAAAATAGAATGGATGTTGTCATTGATGGAAGACAGAGAAGTGACACAGGGACAGTTGTTCTGGTGCAGGGGCATATCACCTGCCTGATCCCCGCAGAGTTTAGTGTTGGAGAGAGGTATCTGGTATCCTTTTCCATAAAGCAGGGACAGAAACAGTTGTCATCTCCAGCTGTGCCTCAGACCCATCCTGGAGGCACCTGAGGATGAAGAGCTTATTCAGCCTTGAACCGCTCCTTTGAGAGGAAGAAATGCCAGGTGTGATGTAGTTTTTGGAAGGTGGGAACCATGGGAACCACACTGAGAACAAACAGTGCATTTCCTGGGTCAGCAGGGAGACATTGCCTGTGGTCTGTGCCCTCCCAGGCAGTGTTAGAACAGGCAATATGTGCTGCAAAGGGTGGTGAGCATGTTACAGAACACCTGCACTGTTCGGGGCTCAACCAGCCTTTTTTCAAGGTGGAGAGCCATTCTCTCCTTTCTAATTTGAATAACCTAAACATGCCTTCAGCTGCTGTATTTCGAGAGACAAACCATGGATATCTGGCACCTGTGTGAACCACTCACTGAGTTAAAAGAACCAGAGTGCATCACAAAGGCCTGTAAGCAAACCTTGTTGCTAGATAATTCAGAGGCTGTCCTGGTGGCAGTCAGCAGTTGTAGGTCTGGATTCGTACCAGCTTTCCTCTGCTTGTGACACTATCGCTTCCTTGTCCCCTCCATTCCCATTGTACGTCTAAGGTTTAATATTTAAACTTTGCGTTCCTTGGGCAGGGCCCATTCTTTTTTTCTCTGTTTGCACACTGGCTAACACAGTGGGGTACTGCTTCATGACCAGGACTGCTGAGTACTATGCTAATGATCATAATGGCAGTAATTAATAATGCTTTGTTCTTTGATCTCTGGGCTTGCCGAGGCAGTCAGCTGCTGCAATTGTTCTCTGCCCTAGGGCTGAGTGTGTAGTCAGGTTGCTTTTTTGGCAATCTGATGGTTTGATCTTTGTGCCCACTCCTGTATGCTGCCTGTACCTTCAGGGTGGCAGACTGGAGTCTCCTGAAATGGTTTTGAGGGCAGTTGGCCAGGCTGCCTTTGGATCTGCTCCTTTCACTTAGGAATATCTTGTATCCTTTGTATGCCCTACTGCTGGTGATACCCTTCTCAGTGCTCACACCAGCTCACAAACAAGATGTTCAAATTACTCTGTTGTGCGGCTGCCACCTCATCATGATACAGCAGTGTTTTTTACACTGATAAATTTATGGATTATTCATGGGTTGCTTGTTACTTCCAAGTCCTTATATCCATACACAACTTCTGTTGTTTCACTGGGGATTTCAAGAGGAGAAATCAGAAGCAATAAATATCTCTGAGTGACTAGCCTGAACATCTCAGGTGATCCTAGGAGGAAATCTAAGAGGATAAAATGGTGTGGATTTGTGTTTCATGTCTCAAATCATACATGCTAGTGCATTTTTTTGGGGGGATGCACTACCAGGGAAAGTTGTATTTGTAGTCCCGGAAATGTCAGTGGAGAGTGCATGAGTTACCTGTGTGGCCTTGAGGGACAGAGGGAGATTCCCCACATTCTGAGCAAGTGGCTTCTCCGAAGCAAAGGGCTTCTCCACTTAGTGCTTAAATTCTCCTAATAGCAGCAGTGATGAAAATAGCAACCACAGTGAGAACTGGTGGATTATTTGCTTTTCCCTCCCCATTTTCTGACCTTTTAAAAAATAGTTCTAAGGCCATTACTGATCCCTCAACAATTGAAGAGGCTCCCACCTAACTATTCTGCCAGGTAACTGAACTACATCCTGCTGATATCAGCTGTGCTGCCAGGGTCTGAGTGGAGTGACTGGGACAAGCCAGCTAAAAAGGATGTGGATATCTGAGGTGCTAAATAAAGGCTAGAGATAGGTGTGGCCTCCCCAGCAAGACCTCTAACCCTATCTCCAGAAGTGGAGTAGTGCCATCAGCTTGGAAGGTTTCTGCAGCTGTGTCACCGTTTAGTTCCCTGTATCCCAGTGTGCCGTTGGGAGGCAGAATGTGAGGAGGTAAGAGTCTGGAAAAATGGAAACTGAAACCCTCTTGCCTTTATTCCAGACTCTGTCAAAATAATTTCCAAGCCATCCAGGACAGCGTGAACACCGCACAGGTCTGACATCTAAATGAGAGAGTCACTTCAGCAGGGTTGGACTAAGGCAGGAAAGTTGGAAATTTCATCCCTGCATCAAAGCCACAGGAAGCTAGGGGATGGCCTGGACTGGCAGGATTAGAAATACAAGGGTGTTAGAGAACATGTCAAGAGACCTAATCCAGCTTTTGGTGACCTGCCTGAACAAACAGCTATGACAGATAGCTAAGAAATATGATATTTGTGCTTGTGCAAGAACCAGCCCAATGGAATGGTTATTATCATCTGCGGAACTGGACATCTGGGTGGTAGAAAGGCAGAATGGGTCTCTTCTAACTGGAGAATGTGACCTATCAAAAAAATGATTGTTTCTCAGGACTTGCTCAGTTTTCCAGGTTAATCAGCACCACGTCACATCAGCTGCAGTAGTGGAGAGGACAAAAACAGTCTTGCAGCAAACCCATCTGTTCACTTGGGAGTTCCAGAGCAGGTCATATCTGACACAAGGCTTTAATTTTCTTGTGAGGTCTCCTGAGGCATGTGCAAGCACCTTGTTACATCCAGGTCCCATTTTGCTCAGGGCAAATGTTTCCTGCAGTGAAGACAATAAAATATTTCCTTTCTGAATTCTCATACTCCCATCCCCTCCTCTTGGCAAAGCAATCAATACCTCTAGCAATGGATTCAGCCTCGCAGATGAACTGTGGGAAGAGTGCTGGGGCCCAGATATCTCACCCTGCCAGATCCTTGCTGGCTGGACGCCTTAAGTCGACAAAAGAAGGAAGATCAACATAAAACATCTGAAAAGCAGAACTTGGAAGAGTCAGCTGCTTCTGAATACTAAACTCCTGAGAGTGTCTTTTCCAGACAAGATGGGGCAGTGCAGGCAAGAGCCAGAAACCTTCAGTTCTATTTTATTAATGCGTTAGCAAGAATTACCCATTAGCTTGTTCTCATCTTGCTGCTTCACTTAATGATTTCAGATACACTCTGGTGTCTGCCCTGAGACTGATGCTGACCCCTTCTCTGCCTGTCCTCCAGATCCTCTCCTTGCAGCTAGGAAAAGAGAGACATCTTCCCACAATCTTGGAAGAAATGAAGGATCCAAGTACATTTAAATGCTGATAGGCAAATGTCATTAAAGGGCAGAATAAACCCTGATGCAGGGTTACACCACTACGTGTAGAGCTGTTCATACTTGTGCTGTATTGATGTTTCATTCCCATTTTCTTTTGTTTAATGAAAGGTTCACAGTCCTTCCCTTTTCATAAAGGGACTGTGGTATTTATTATGAACATTCAGACTCCCTGCTTGGGGGACAGTTAATGAGCCCGTAGTAAACAACAGCCTATGGAAACAAAAAATAAACATAATTATTTATTTACCTTGACCAAAAAGTCCTGAGTCTCAGAAATCTCAGCAACCCCCAAACCCAGAGTTCCTCCCTCCACCGGGATGAGATGTTAGCTAGTGTATCAAGCAATTACATAGGGTATTTTTTTCTGCAGAGCTGTGACATCATGCCTGGCAGCTCCCCAAGGCACCAGATCCAATTACCTGAGTCACCAGCAAAGAGAAATTGCCAAGGGGCTGTCACTGAATTCAGCTCTGGTGAATGCAAGAGCAGAAAAAGCCAAGTGAAATGGCTGACAGCAGACGGGGAGGGAGAGGGGAGGAAAGGAGCAGCAGCAGCAGTTCCTCATCAGAGACATGGACAGAGAAATGGATAAGGAAAGGATGAAAGAAATCCAGGGAGAAGCAGCTAAGAAAGAGCCTTGGGGGAAACTCTGTAAGGGGAA
Organism: Streptopelia decaocto; assembly: GCF_964273445.1. Lineage (NCBI taxonomy): Eukaryota > Metazoa > Chordata > Aves > Columbiformes > Columbidae > Streptopelia > Streptopelia decaocto. Next base: position 24,080,495 of record NC_138661.1, read on the forward strand.
TTTCCAAGTATTCCCTCTGTTCCACATAAGACATGATCGGAGCCACCAGATTGACACAGGTCAAATGCTTTTGGAGGAGGGTTTTGGCGTGCAATTTAAAAATTAATCTTTGCTGTCAATAGAACTGATGCCCTTTTCTTTTGTGATCCCATCTGGAACCTCCTTTTCTAATTTGCTGCATTTTCCAGCTTTCTGCTAAAGCTGTTTTCGAGGACTAAGAAACGGACCTCCTCAGTGGTCGCCGTTCCCTGCCCTGGGTTATGTTCCCTTTGCAGTTGCAATATCTTCTTGCCTGGAGGAGTTTGCAAGGAGTACAAGGTTCCTCTGAAGCTGGCACGTGGAGCCTTGTTTTCATAACCAGTCCTCTGGAGGCTTCTTTTAATTACTTCACCAGAATTCTTATATATATAGCAGCAAAATGAAATTCCCCCAACACAGGGAAGAAATATAGGCCTCCGTTGCCTAAGGAGCCAGCACTGAAGTGGTGACTTAAACACACACCGAAGTATACCAACTGATATCAAAACCCTGGCATAAATAGGTTCCCTATACAGATCACATTTGCAAAATAGGAGGTACTCACAGGGAGAATTTCACCTGTGTGCAGCATAACCAGCTACAGTCACAGAAGGATGTTTTATGTGCTGGGCACAGGCAGTGCATATACACAGAATTAGACAGAAATGCAAGCACATGCAGATAAAACAGGTAAGATGAAGAAAGAGAGTCCATAAACAATAGAAATACACACTGCTCACAAGCGCAGATTGAAGTACTGCGTGTACACAAAAGCTATTAAGATGTAGATGCAGCCTCATTAATCTGGGCTGTTTTACAAACCTTATTCCATAGCTTTCATAGGGGATTTAGGTGATAAACGAGGCCATTTTGAAATCTGGCAAAATGCCGCGTTCCTCAGAGCATACTACAGAATAAAATTCTTATATAATGTGTAAAGCACAAGGGGGAGGGGGCATCTCCAGGAAGGAACACGTCTGGGCGTGTGTTTGCATGTAAACTAGTAGCTTTATCTCCTCTGCAGTGCGATTGTGCAAATATTCTGTGTGTCTGTGCTCTGTGTGGGGTGAGGATGTACTGCTGAGGCTATATGAACTGATTTGTGCATCAGAGAAGAAAAGAAGGGACCTTTGAATGTGACTCTCATACCAGCGCCCATCCCCAGGTTGGAAAACTTGCAATGGCTGACCTTCAGGGTCTGCTACAAAGGTTATGGGTTAAGCAGGAATAAGTGCCTTAATTTATCATGGGTGCGTTGGGGAGTTGTCTAGCAATAAAGATATCTTGTCAGCATCATGACCTTTGCTTTGTGTTTGTGAACTTCTACTGCTGGTACCCAAGAGGTTTAGAAGAAATGAAGGATATTAGCAGGTATATGGAGACATGTATCATATGACTATTTTGTTCATTAATTGTGGAGCCACATACTAAAAATATTTACATACATCTTTTCCTTTCCCCTGCTGCATTAATTTCAGAGTTATGGACACTCATGAGCTTAGCAATCAGTTTTTATCGAGATTGGCTCAAGCAGCTTTGAACAGGTGCCACTGACAAAACCTTCCGTAAACGAGTGATGCTTTGTCTCCTGTAGACTCACACCCTTCTTCCTAAATTGTAAAGTAGCCCATGTCATCTCTACATCTTTACAACACTCCATTTGGGTAGGGAACTGCACAAATGCAAGTTGCCTGTGTGCTGACTGGGCACCGGTACAAGCAGGCTGACTGGTCAGCTGGCTGCTACCAGAGCATACCACAGTTAGATTCTGTCTCCCTTCCCCTCTGTGGAGACACTAATTTGGATTGCACTACTTTATCCAGCCAGTCATTTTCATTAAACTTATTGCGTGAGATTTTTCCTGGGATTTAATTGCCTGAGAGTTCTGTGAATTGGACTGCAACTCATCACAGTGTTACAAAGGTAACAAGAGATTGAGAGGTGTGTTGGCGTCATGCTCACATAAGCTATCTTTCCTTGGGCAGGTAATCTAAAGAAGAATATTTACTTGTCTCACAAAGCAGAACTTACCTGGCTCGAGACTGAAGATAGGCAACATTCAGACCTGCAACACCAGCAGTCTTCGAGCCTGGCATCTCCCTGCAGAGGGAAAAAAAAAGACAGCTTTATCCTGTTGGAAAGCTATCACCAAGGAATTATGCTGGGAGAAAGAGTTGATTTATTTCTTTAAGGTTACCTCCCCTCACCCCAGTTTCAGATAATAATTTCCATATCTGAAATAACTGACCTATATAGTACCATAGTCTGTCTTTCCCCAGTTTTCTCTGGGCATACTCTCCTAACTGGTTTTGTAGAGTGTATTTGCAGAACACAGAGGCACACCCAAGCTGGTTTTCCTCGGGTTAATTCAGGTTAACCCACTGCTGCTGGAGAAATGTGATCCATAGGTAACTGCCTCAACAATTACCCAGTTCCCAGGAATTCCTGCCACCTCTGCAATAGCCTGTCCTGCTGCGCTTCCCTTGTCCTCCTCCCCACGTGTGCTAGGTGAAAAGTTAGACCTCTTGCATTTTTCTGAGGCAGAAATGTGTGTGCCTGCAACCTCAGCTCCTATTCCACGGCTGCCAGGGCAGAAGCCGGGGCAGAAGTCGGGGCAGAAGTCGGGGCAGAAGTCAGGGCAGAAGCTGGGGCAGAAGCCAGGGCGCTGCAGGAGCGTGCAGGGCTGGCGGCCTGGGCAGCCACGCTCCATCTTCCTGGCACAGAGCGGTTGCACCAGGCCAGCGCTCACTGTCTGTGCGTGCCCGGAGCTACGGCTCAGGGCATGCACCCTCCATCTGTGCATGCCTGAAGTGAGCACACAGCACACACTGTCACCTGCCTGTGTGTAAAGTGGCCACTTGCCTGGGCACATTGTCAGAGCTGCGGTGGGAAGGGGGCTGCTCCCAGACAAATGGCCTCAGTCCTCTATTTTCACTTGTGTGAAATTGCTGGGTGGAAAAGTGTATGTTGAAGAGCAGCCCGAAGGTCGTTGAAGAGCAGCCCGAAGGTCGTTCAAGTGCACAGATCTGTGATATGTTTATATGTACTGGTTACAGGTTGGACTTAGTCCCGAGTATATCAGCAGCTGGGTTCCAGGAGGGACTGCAAGACAGTGCAGAGATGCTACAACCTCTCGGATGGCCTGGCTTGGGTGCTGGGAGCAGTCCGGCTGCAGCAGCACCAAGCTCCACTCACAAGGATTTGCTGTGTTTGCTTTGTCATGTATAGGTTTGGTTTTGTTTTTGAATCAGACTGTTCATCACACATCTCTTAATTTGAATTCAGTGTCCCCAGTGCAATGGCATCTGGATCCTGAACAGGTCCTTGAGGTGTCGCTACTGCAACAATAACGCCAATAATGATAATAACATCAGGCAGAGGATCACAAGTGCAGCACGAAGTACTTGCTTCTGGCCTTCATATGGATCAATACTCTGACCTTCAAAGTCAAAGCATATTTATCTACTGAAGATCTTTTTAATACTTATTTGGAATTTTAATGTGTTTTTATACTGCCCCTCCCCAACTTCAGCAATTCAGTTTGTGGCACCAGAGTATCTGTGTGGCTCGGTAGGTAGCGGGATTCAGAATAGCCTCTGTAAAAGGTTTCAGAAAGCTTCCTACTCTTTCTAAAATGGCTGCTCTGTAGCACACATATCTTAGAAGGAATAAATGGCAATAGGTGTTTAGAGATTTGTCTGCAGTGAACCTGAATGATTCATTGGCAACAGGGGTGTGTGTGAGCAGGTGCAGAGAAAGCCATGCAGCTCAGCCTGCCTGTGAGCCTGCTGTCAGCCAGGGAGCGCCACGCCATCCCCCTGCGCCCAAACCCCGCTTGCAAAAGCCCCAGAGGCGTGGCTGTTCCAGCCTGCTTCGTCCTTCTGGCCCAGGTGTCAGCCAGGCTGGTGAGTGTCACATAAGCAGGACCTTATCTGGGCTGTGTCTTGGGCAGCAAGGCTGAGCTTCAGCTGGCTGTGATGGTGTGTCGTGATCTATGTCCCCCGGGGTGCCTGATCTGCAGAGGGTGCAGGTCTCTCCTCTGCTAGTTCAGCTCAAGCAGCTTTAGAGACTTGCAGTTTACATTTTGGAGACAGGCATTGTAGTCTGGGCATTTGGAGACAGGCATTGTAGAGTGGGAGACAAAATGGCTGTCGTGGGTATTTGCATATATCCCTATTTATAGGTGGCGTTTTAGGCATGGATAATGTACAGAGCAATGCAACCTGTATGTGCATAAATAGAGCCTGCTTTTAGCTTCAGTGCGCACAGCAGCACGCACTCAGCCTTTTCTTTACAATGGTGCTGGTCCCCGGCTCTGGCCGGCATGCAGCGCATTTCAGCGAGGAGTGAGATTTCACAGCTGAACCCCCTGAGGTGGCCCTATTCTCCTGCCTCCTGTTGTTGCACAATAAGGGATGGGGTGTCTAACCGAGACTGCAGCTCTCATGTTGCTGGCGGGAGAGTGGAAACAGCAGCAGCGTGATTTCTAATGAAATGTAGCCCATGACCTGTTCTGTCCAGAGCAGGAAGCTGTTCCCCCGGGGCCTCCTCCCATCCCTGTGTCCCTGGGCTAGCAGGGGGGCTCTTTGTGGTAGGCTTGGGACCCCCAAAAGGGATGGTTTTTCCACGTTGTGTACACAGCCATCCCCCTGCTCCTTTTAGAGGATGCAAAACATGTGCCAGGGGCTGGGTCTACAGCATTCCCAGGAAGATGGTGTACATGGCTGCATGTGTGGTGGTGGGGAGGAGGCAAGGAGATGGGGAGGGAGCAGAGAGTAGACAAGAATCCCCTTTTGCCATGTGAAATATGTCCTCCTTCCCCTTTCCTCCCTCTTCTCCCCCCTTCCCTCATAGTTTGGTATCTCCACATCTGTGCAGAATTTCAGGCACATGGGGCTCCCAGGAGATAGCGTCATTTTTGTGTTAAAGATGCTTATTGAATTTGACAAACGATGATTTATGACAGGGCAACCCACATGGGGCGCAGTGAGGAGTCTCAGAGCCTCGTCACGGACCGGGAATCCATTTCATTCCCATCTCAGCTCCTCGCCTGCCTCTCATTGGAGCTCAGGGCAGATCAGACTTGACAGATGCTGGGAATGTATTGCTTAGCTGAGGGAGAGAGTGCAAGAGAGACCCTGACAGAAACAAAGAGAGCAGAGTGAGGAGCTGATCTTCCAGAGTCTCTCCCTTTAACCCATGACCACACCTCAAAGACCTTGCAGGACACTCAAATAAATTAGCTTTAACTGCCCTGGTAGCCTGGGTTTGAATCCAACTTCACTGAATTTTCTGCATGTCATGACAGTCTAAATTCAATTTTCAGGCCCCTTTTACTGTCCTCTGGGCCAACTGAGGGCTGGATCTTCTGAATGCAGCTTACCCAGATCTGCAGCAGTTCTTGCTTCTTTCTCCTCTGACCATTCCACTTCCAATGTGCACCTTTGTCCTCAAGCGTCTTCACTGTTCTGGCCCTGGAGCTTACACACAGCTCTGCCCTTGCGCTTCAGTCCTGACCACAGATGCAGAGCAAGCTGAGCCAGGCCAGATCTGGCAGCATTCGGAAAATGAGGTTTTGTTCTGCACTGTGCGACTATGGTTGTGCTGTTTCCAGAACTAGTTCAGGTCTCTGAGTGGCTTTGCCACTTTTGCAAAATGCAGAGTCCAACCTGATAAACCAGCCCTGGGCAGAACCACTGCTGAAGCTGCAAGGGCTGGGAACTACAGTGCAAAGACACCTGAAATTTTGCACAAATCCTGCTGGATCTGGCAAGGCTTGTTAAGCCTGGCTTAGCACTGACCTGGCCAGACCTAGGCTACTTTAGAGCAAAGCAGGTGTCTTTCCACTGTGCTCTGAGCACAGTGAAGGTTTCTTTAGTTCAAGCACTATAGAGATGCAGAAGTGTGCATGTCTGGCAATATGCCCAAGCTAATAAACCCTCTCAAACCCCAAGTGCTGGGAAGCACAATGTGGAGACACTTGAGTGGTCCTGTTGGGAAGCAGCCCAGGTCCAGCAGGGTTGATGCTGAGCCAGAGCTAATAATCCCTGCTGAACTCAGGCTGAGCTTGTGCAGAATGTCTGGGTGTCCCTGCATCGCATTTCCAGCACATCCTGTGGGCCCCACATTAATGAGGCTCTCCGCTGTCTGAGGTATATCCCAGCCCCCTTATCCTGGGTCATGGAAACTTGACAGTAATGTCTCGGGGAGAGATGGCGCATGCACCAGTCCTCTTGGTGACAGCAGCGTGTGAGAGGCAGGGGGGTGGGAAGGTCTGGAGGGAGGCACTCCTCTGCTGGCAGGGACCTCAGCGTGGTGAGGGGGAGGCTGGGCAGCAAATGGCTGCTCCAGATGGAAGCCATTAACTGGGAATGTCTGTGATGTGGTCTGGAGCAGTGTAAACAAGAGCCATGAATTATCCAGCACCTTGTAAGCAGGGCTGGAAAGGATCCCCTGCCATCCTCTTCTCCCCTCCTTCTTTTCCTATCTCCTTCCTGCCTTTCACCTCTTCTCCATTGATTCCCCATATTGCTGTAGACGTTTCTTTATAACGTCCATGTGTGGGTGGTTAAATAAGGCTCTGCTTTATTCAGTCCTCCTGCTTTTAACCCATGCTGCTGTTCCTGAGAGACGGGAGAAGGCTAGAGCTGGAGAGAGGCCAAGGTCTCACATATAGCCTCTGAGCTAGATCAGCCCTTGGTTAAGTGAACGCAGTTCACTGGCTTACTGGGTGCATCCACCTCCCCAGACACTCCTGCCAGCAGCAATGTGCTCCCAGTCGCTCTGCCAGTCACTCTGACTGGTCCTTTTGCCTCCGTTATTGTCCAGTGGGCTGACTCCTGAGGAAGGGGAACATCAGCACCCTGCTGAAGGTCTAAACCAACTCAATATTCTGCCACAGAGTCTAAAGAACAGCTTACAACAGCGCTAGCGAAGTGTCCTGTCTTCTTCAGGCTCCAGAGTAGTGTCTTTCAGGCCATCTGAATACAAAGATCAGCAGAAAGGGCTAAGGAGGGAGTGGCTGGGCAGAAATGTGCTTTACCTGGCAGATTCTGGTGGAGTGGCTAAGCTGACCATACTGGATGCTCCTCCCTATGAGCTGCTTCTTCTCCAGACAGCAAAATCAAACCATAGATTTATGTTTATACATCTCAGTGATCCCAGCTAGAAGCTCTAGAACCTATAAATACTAGGATCTCTTCACTTGCTATTGAAATGTGGCTATTTCTGGCAAGGAAGAAGGAAGTTATTTAACAGAGCTTAGTAACGCTGTGCAACATTTGAAGTAGCAGGATGCTGCATCCAGCCGTCTATGATATGTAAAATTTGGGAAACAAAATTAAATTGGTCAAATTGGAATACCAATTAACACCACAGTTGTCCACCAGAGCCATGCATTATTTCAGGGCCAGGAAAATATTTCAGTTTTGAAAACAAGATTAGTCTTCTATTTATACCATGTGCCCAACAGAGCACTGGTTTGTGGGATCACTGCTCACCACCTGCTGAACTCTCAGCACCCCATTCTGTAGCACCTGTTTACCTTGGACTCTTCTGAGAAGGTGCCATCCAGTCAGACACCACTGCATCTGAACCCTGATGGGAACACTCTCTTGAGTTAGATAGCTTCAGAGCAAATGTCAGAGTATCTGCATTTCCAATTCTGTAATGGCAAGTTATGAGTTTGTTCCATTTTAGCCAGCCAAATGCAGAGTATCTCCATGGGGGGAAGATCTCCAATGCTGAATAAAGGTGTTGTAACACCCCCAGTATCTGCTGTTGGATTGGAAGTCATCTCCTCAGGACGATGGATGGGACACAGTGGGCCCCCTGCAGCGACACACGTCCCAAGAAGCTACACGGCTTGGTGGCAAAATGGCTTTTGACGGAATCTAATATGGACGGCAGTACCTCAGAAAGCAGATGTCAGGAGGAATAAGCCCTGGCCAGCTGGACTGCTGCATGATTTAGACAGCAGCCTAATGTCTGTTCCTTACCACCTCCAGGAGCGTGTCTCTGCTAATAGGGCTTCTTCCTGTCAACAGCCGTTCTCAGTTTCTTCAACAGTAATGAAGCAAAACTGCTTTGGGGAGAAAAATGTAGATGAGAGTGGGCAACACTCCAGACCTTTCTGAGGGATCTTGTGGGCACATCCAGAAGGTCACATCTACATCTATGCCATAGAACAATGCACAACTTGATACTTCTAGCAATCTCAAGGCCTAATATTGGTGGGGTTACTCTGTACACTTTGTGGATCCCGGTCCTACTACCCACTGCCCAGAGCCGGTCAGAGTAACATCATTCCAATTCAAGTGATTTGTGTGAGTGCAATTAGGATGTACCATTTTACACCAGGAATGAAAGTGGCCTGTTTATTAGGTCTGGGCTTTAAAATGGTCTAGATAATCTCTGATCACTAGGAGTATTTGCCTAATAAAGGAGTGTTATTCAGGTGTGGTAAACACGGTATACACTTAAAACACATAGAAGTTTTAGGAGTCACTCCCCTGATTAATGGAAATTTCTTTCACTATGCCACAATATACCCATGGGCAGATGGATTACCTGCTATTCTCACTATCCTCTGAAGCTCTGTCTGGTGGACACTGTTAAGACTGGCCTTCACAAACATATATTCCCCGTTGATCTGGTAACCCTGTGCTTATGTTTTCAGAGATTTTAAGGAGAGAACAGATCATCTACTCTGGCTTTTTACATAATGCAAGCCCTGATTTTAATTCAGCTGGGGCACACCCTATTCATTTTCACTTTCAAAGTTGATAAGGATAAAGTATGTCTTTGCACAGTCCTTATATTTAGAGCTGGAGAAGCCCTAATTGGTCTCATTTCATGTGTCTCCTGGGGAATGACGGAGGATCGTTTCCTTTACCAAGTGCAGATATAAGTTCTAAATGAGTCAAAAGATTATGTTTCTGCTGCTTTCCTGGGAAAATATATCTGCTTCTGCAGAAAGATCTTTCTTAGTTTCTCCACTATTCCGAGTATTATCTCTGCAAACATGATAATTCAAACCTCTGAAAATGTTTTCATCTCGAAAGAGGCTACCAGCTTTCTTTGTGCACTGCCTCTCCAAGGTGTGTTACAGCTTTTGCCTGCCTCCAAATTCACCTTAGTCTCACTTTGACGTATCTTTTCGGGTGTAAAATCCCCAGATCCTTGGGTCCATTGCTTTCTAATTTTCTTGGCCACCTGGAGAAAGCCCTGCCTGTCATCCAAGCTGAGCCCTCTGCTTCAGAGCACGCCCAGCAGTGAGCAGCTTGCACAAGTACCAGGCCTTGGGCATCTCCGCAGTCAGGAAGCTGCTGCCGCCCACTGGGTACATCAGTGCCAGAGATATGGTCTCCATAGCAACGCAGGGCTTTTTGTTTTTCTGATGAACAGTTTCAAAGAATAGAAAAAGCACATCTGGAGTTGCTCTATCAACTATCCCCCCCTGCCCCCACTTTCTTCCCAGCCTGCCAGAGTCAACAAGAGACAATACCTCGGGTTCCACAGGCTTAGGGCTGAACATCCCAGGAGACAGAATGAGAGCCAGTGAGGGGTGCAGGAGAGAGCAAAAGTGTAGTGGGGTGTATTGTTGAATTAAGGGTGGGTTTGAGTTGGGTACTTTACTACTGTCATATGAAGGGCTTTACATGGGAATAGCTCAACCACATCAGCCTCCAGTGTATTCTCTACCTGCTGTTTGTGTTGCTGAACGTTCGAGCAGGACTAATTTTTGTATCCCTCATTTGTAAACCCAGAGTTTCTAAGTGCCCCTACTTCAACTGCACGTGTCTTAGAGGGTAAAAAATGAACATCTGATGTTTTTTTGGTCAGTGCTTTAAAAAGGTTCTTCAGATGTGTGATTATTTTAATTTTCTATGTCTAGTACCTTGCTGCTGTTGTCTACTGTGCAATAAAGCCCCTTTTTGCAGCACTTAATGGCTTATGGGGTATCAGGCAGGAAAGCTGTTACTGCCATGGGACCATACATAGTCCATTCTGCACTGTACATGGTTTCTTTAACTTCTTCGACTCCTTATATATCGTCCTTCAGGTAATTTTTTCTCTGTTCTCAGAAGGGAGAGCAGATGATCCTTCTCTGCCCCACTCCAGCTTCTGTTGCATACAGCAGTTTTAGCAGACAATTTAAAAAAGAGGTGATACTGGCTGGCTGTGTCTGGCACAGGAAGAGGCAGAGGAATCAGGCTCCCTGCCATCAACCTCTAACTTCAGCAGGCGGGATGTGGGAAAAAGCAAAGCCTAAGCCCAGCCAAATAAAGCTGGCCTGCAAAAGACCTTCATTCCTGAGGAATTTTTGAATTAAATACTGGCTACAGCTAGCCAAATTCCACTGAAAATGACTATGTCAACTGGTTTTAAATAACAGTCTTTCATGTATATGTTTTTTATGTTGCTTCCCATTGTCTGTTGATTTCCCTTAAGACACTGGGAAACTAAATCTTTTGCTCAACACATTTTTGTTCCTTCTTACTTGGCAAAAATGGATTTTTGAGTCTGACTGGAAACAAGATGGCTGGCTGTGCATCGCCTGCCACCCGCTCTCCAAATGGCCAGCAGGAGGAGGTGACAGCTGCCCTTGTGCAGCCGACAAAACCCATGCCTGCTTTGGGTTTTCTGGACCCCTACAACTCATTCCTATAAGCAGTCCCTGCTACTCTTCCTGTTATTTTAGCAGTGGTGCAGGAGTTCCACTGTACTCGTCACAGAACGAGCCAGTCCTGACTACACTGGGCTGCCTTTGTACGCAGGCAATCCCTTTCTAAACCTCCTCCTAATGGTACCAGCTCCAGTATGCAACAGTAGCCACAGATTGCAGAATTATTTTTGTAACTGACCTGCCTCCAGCGTTGGGCCAGGAAATGGGAATTGGTCTCTCCTGGGGACACAGTGCCCTTATTACACTGTATTAGAAGAAGTCCGATTTCTTTGGAAAAAAAAAAACGGAACAACTAAAGCCACCTGAATCCCTCTGCCTGGAAGAAAGTCTGACAGAGACTTGGAAAAGGCAGCTACAGTATTCCTTGAAATTACTGAAAGCAAATAGTAATGAGGAGCAGCTGGAAAGAATGAAATCTTCCACATTGCTATATGTGCCATCCATATTGGCCCAGATCATATGTCTATGGCCTGAAAGTAAAGACAGATCCCTTACAAGCACCCTTGTGTTCCACACCATTGCTATGGTATGGATTTATTTTTAATGGCCCTCAGAAGTGCCATGAGAAAGCACACAAGGCTGCTTCCCCACAGGATGTGTCTGTTGCTGTTGATGTTACTGCAGCACCTAAGAGTTTGTGGCTCTCCTGCTGCCAGAGTAGACTTCTTCTCAGTAGCACCTGAGGCTGTTATTCAAACATTTCTGTGGTACTGTAGGCCTTGAACACAGTTGGTTATCTTTCATCTGTGTGAGTGCTTTGATATATAACATTAGGTGAGCATAACGTCCCTCTGGCTTTTGACTGTCAAAGATAAAATAATCTTCTACAGCCCAGCATTGTATGGAAAAACCTTCAGGGCAAATCTGAAGCCTCTCCTTAAACCTTGCCAGTATAGCTTTTGGCTTGGCCTGGGCCTCCTTGGCCTGGAGAAAGCACCTCAGTCATGATCTGCCATTTGTTCTGCTGATTCATTTCAGCATATTGGATTTAGGTGAGCAGGGAAGGACAAAGAACAAGGGAGGACTGACTGCATGACCTCTAGTGCTGTAATCTGACAGAAGTGGGCTTTTCTAATGGTTTCTAATATCTGAACTTCTGGGATTTTTTTCCAAAACTACTTGATACCTGAACTGTTCCCCAGGGTGTGGAGTAAAGTCATCGGTGGCTACCATATCATACTTGGAGAGAGACACAAACCTAGGAGTGTCATTTGTTTGAGTTTGTTTCACTATGCCAAGTATTTGTAAATACATAGGCAGTAAACCAAAATATAGTGGGTTCACTACCTTTAAATCATTAGAGTTGGTACTGAATATACAGTGACACCACTGTAAAAGGTGAGCTGAGAAACAGTTTGAAGGAAGACAGGTTCATGGTATCCTCTTTACAGCAAGAAAAAAGCATATCAGTATTTGCCAGGACACAAAGCGGGAAGCAAGAACCATTCAGAGGAATTAATGGGCAATGCAATAAAACCAAACCTTCCTTGTGGGGTGAGAAGGCAGCTGGTCTTTCAAACCCAAAAGCAGTTTCTGTTTCTGCCAGGAATTAAATATATGGTTTATATTCAATTATGCCTTTGAGTACGTAGTCTGGGCGCTGAGGAGGAGGAGGAGGATTGTTTTTGCCTTACGGTGTAGTATGGGTGGAATTAGCTGGTCATCTTTGGAGTTTGTCCTTTCTTCTTAATAAGTTTGTCCCTTCTTCTTCTGACCTATAGGAAAGAGCCAGGCAGCAGCTACTGAGCATAGAGGGGGCACAGCAAGGGCCCGTGGCTCCCTGGGGACGAGGCCTCTTCTAAGTTATTTCCATCTGTGAATAAAATGTAATCCTGGCATCCTTACAGCAGAGATAGCCACTGGTGATGCCAATGTAGCACCGCGCAGTGTTATACAAAGATGCTCAAAATTAGGAGAGCTAATTTGGGTCAGGAAAGAAATGTAGCTATGTTACAGCAAAGGGCACAGACTGTTCCATCTGAATATGAGGAGAAACTTCTTTATTTTGAGGGTGATAGAGCACTGGAACAGGCTGCCCAGAGAGGTTGTGGAGTCACTTTCCCTGGAGATGTTAAAAACCTGCCTGGACACATTCCTGTGTAATCTACTCTAGGTGCACCTGCTTTAGCAGGTAGGTTAGACTGGATGATCTCCAGAGGTCCCTTTCAACCCCAACCATTCTGTGCTTCTGTGATTTAAAAGAGAGGGTAAGCAGCCCAGCAAGACAGCGACATTAATGTGGCTGCATTGAGTGCTAAGGTTGACTTGGACATCTCTTAACTGCACTACATGGTGGACACCCTTTAGAGGCTTCAGTTACCTTTCTAGCTGCATAATCCCTTGAGTGCTTTAAAGCACTTCTGATGCAGAAGAAATACTCCCTACTGAGTCACTGATTTCACCTCCACAGTGCCGCAGCTCTGGCCCTGTGTGGGGACACCAGGAACTAACAGAGATTCTTTCACAGCAGCACTCCAATGAATCACTCCTATGGAAACATTTGCAGAGCTTCCAAAGATGTAGTTGTAACTATATTCAGGCCAGGCCGTGCACATATCTGTGAGCTTTCCACTGTCTTCTGCCCAGGGTGCCATGTGTGTGAAATTGTTCAGACTCCTGTTTTGACTAGAGGACGCCTAGCCAGTTGCAAACTAAGAATAGCCAAAATATAACTGTCAGCATTAAGAAATATATATATATATATATATACATAAAACCCCAAAAAACTGCTAGTAAAAGAATGTAAAAAATGGAGTGTGTCAGTAAAATATTTTGGCATTTCATTGGTATAAATACTCAGACTCCCTAAGCACTTTCAATGCATAATCTAGATTTACTGCCTCTTCGTGGTGGCTGAAGTGGTAGATTCTTTAAAGCTTGACATGACTGACCATAAGCATGAATTGTACAAATCCAGAGTTACAATTTTACAGCCTGTGTGAACACTTTTAACTGTGTGCTTTAGAGATTTATTGAAGTTCTGTATGTTTGAAATGTTTTTGTGAAAAAAATTAGAATGTCAGTTAGAAATGTGAAAATGACCAATAAATTCTCTTCAGTTTTGGGAGGGCAAAGGAAAAAATCCTAGTTTACATTTCAAATAAAAGCCCCCCTCAAAGGAAAATCAGTTTTTTCCTCATCTTTTTTCCTGTTTTCTAAAGTTGATTAAACTTGATGAATGTTACCGGGCCAAGAACTTCAGACCTGGAGGCTGAAAAATGTCTAAGCTTCACAACAGCCAGGAAAAAGCAAGTAGTGACAGGACAAGCTTCCCATGTGCTGTTCCCTAGCCAACACGTTGGTGCTTTCATTCATGCAGTTCTCAGCTTCCTAGACTACTGCATAAAGTTAGCTAGTAATTGGATGGAAACCCTGTAGTTCATTTCAAGAGAGTGTGTAACAGCCATCACCTTTCATCATCAAGAAGACCTGAACTGGTGACTTAAACAGAAGCCACATCTACATCACTCTAGTGCAAGGAACCGTATTTCAGACCTGACTCAGCTCATCACCTCCCACCCTCATTGCCTCAGATTCCCACTGAGACCGACCGCAGAATGATGAAAATAGGAAGACAGGGCATTTCACATTATATTTTTGACCTGTAAGGAAAAACAAGGAATAAGAAATGTCAGGAGTAAAGCCAGCCTTAAGAGCTATCCTCTTCCCAGAGAAAAGAGATTTGGAATCACAACCATCTTTATTTTAATGCCTTTCTGAATAAAACCTCTGAAACTCTTGATGCATGGCGTACCGCTAATGTGATCAAGTCATACTCAGACTGTCTGTGGATTTCTAAAGCACCTATCACTGCTGCAGCTAGGTGACAGATTACAAGAATTAGAAGAGACATTGCTGCAGTTCCATTTATACCATATTCTGTGTCCCCCCTAAGGCATTTTAAGATGGATTCTCTGGTCTCTGCTAATTTTGCTTTGCACTGGTTATGGAGCATAGAGAGAACTCAAAGAGGCAGGAGATTCCCAGAGGAAAATTCCCTCAATCCGAGGGAGGTCTGTGCCAGTTGTGTATCTGCCTCATCTCTGCTGGCTGTCCCTCATCCTCCTACTCCCAGCAGGAAGAGGATGAAACAAAGTGCTATATTACAACAGATCGTTCTCTGGCATAATTTCCATTATCTTTTTTGTGCTGGTGGTGTAAACTAGACTATGTGATTTAGTGTTGTAGCTTCTAGTTGGATAAGGCAGCTAAGATTTGGACATCTGCCTCTCCAGCATGCCTTAGTCAAGAGTCAAAGTCTCTCTTCTTCTGTTTTTCAGGATAGCCACAGGGAAAGACACCCCCTGTTTGGCAGATTACTTCATATAGAAGGATTACTGCATGCAGGGGCACCGTGTATTGGTTTTAGCCTGAGGTCAGGCTGCGCTGTTACTCCACTGGAGAACATGACAAGATGTTCTCATAGCTGAAGGTTTTCTGGCTCATGAGATTTTTTTGCCTCTGAGAATGGCAAAGCAGTACTAGTACTATGGGCTTCCCAACCTCAACCTTCTCATAGGAAAACCAGTCTTTATTTCTTTTCTCCTTTTCTCTTGCCTATGTCTTCACAAAAACTAGTCACAGACTCCTTTTACTGACTGTTGTTGATAATCTCCTCCTGCCCCCACAAACCTCTCTAAACCAAGCCAGCCAGACTAGTAATTGGAGCGCAGTTAGCTTCAGGTTCCAGTTTTACCTGGACTGATAATCTGTCTGTTATGCACTGAAGGTGCAGTTTAAATTTCTCAAGTTTTATTAGTCTTCCAGTTCTTTCCCACCTTGCTCCTACTGGGCCCTGCAGCTGGTTAGCCAGAACTCATCCTGTACTTACTGCAGCCCAGAGAACCTCAGGACATTCCTCCTGGGCTTCTCAAGTCCAGCTCCTTGCTTGCACAGTCAGCCATTTCGTACAATCCGTTAAGTAAACGTGTCTAACTGCCTCTTAAAACTAGCTTGTTTTTTGGCCTTACTAAACCCATTGGGAGGCCTTCACAATGCGTCAGTGCTCTCAGCATTAGAAACCTGACAATCCCTAGCCTAAATGTATGCATGGCTAGTTTATAGCCATTTGTTCTTGTGCCAGCATTGTCCTTTATCTTTAAATAGTTCTTTCCTCCTCCCCATGTGTTCACCCCCTGAAGTATTTATTTATAGATGGCAATTATATCCCCCTTTGCTAGGCTAAACAAGCCAGGCTCCTTAGTTAATTAAGCTCTGGTGAATGATGCAAGGCCAAGCATGGTGGATGCCCAAAGTCTGCCTCAGTCAGGGTTACATTAACAGATCATCAGGAGCCAAAAGGACACACCTAAATTTTACCGGAGCTGATTCTAACTACCCTCCTACTTAATGGGAAGCTTCTTAGTTCAGGCTGTGATCAAGTCTTCACTAGCTAGTCCTCCATTTTATCTTTAAGCTAAGGCAGATGTGGGCTGCCTTTGAGGCACCCTGGTCCATCCTGCTTGACATATCCAAGCAGCTGGGTAATCTATACTACATTAATCATATTGGGGTTGATTTAAAAAGTGGGATTAAGAAGTAAAAAATACAGGAACCTCAGTTGCTTGCTTGTTCAAAACATGTCCAGACAGAAACTGAGGAAATGTGTGAGAGGCAACAGCCCTGCATCAGCTCTGGGAGATGGGCTGGAGGAGTTAACAGGGCTTTTCCATCTCTAGCCTGTAAGACTGCCGTAATTCATCATTTCTATAGCACCATAAATTAGACAGCGCTTCACAAGCACAGAGGCAGTTCTTGCTTCCCTGAAGTCCATAGCAGGACTCTTAGAATGGGGTGCCTGGCTGAGGCACGTTCTTCCCCAGAAAGGCTTCCACTGTGACTACCATGCCTACAGGACTATGTGACAATACCGTGCCATTGTTCCACTTGGGAGTGGGAGTAAAAAACACTGGGGAAGGAAGAGGGCTTTTTTCCCAACCCACTCCCCATCACAGCTGGACTTCTTGTCTCTCCATGGCCTGTTTTAGTGTTGCCCGGATGGAGAATAGGCTTCTTGGGGCTTTGATTCAGTCTGGCTGTCCTCCAGCAATATCCACAGTACTCCCTCCCCTCCCATATGCTCCCCATTAACATCCTCCTGTCTGCTGAATAAGGAAAGAATAACTCTCCCAGCCCCAGCCAGAGCCCCTGAGCCAGGGGAGTTCATCAGTCAGACTGGTTTCTCCTGAACCCAGAATAGGCCTCGTTAATGGGCCAGGAGGGGATTTTATTTTGCCTTTCAGCTAGTGGCTGCCCTGAGCCAGGAGTAGAGTCAAGTTACTGTGTCCCGGAATCTCAGCTATTCCAAGAGTAGGAGCAAGTGAGCTGCTGACTCAGGAGGTTTCCTAGTATTTTCAAGCAGGGCTCAGGCCTGTCAGAGCAAACTGAACTGTTGGTCCTGCTTTCTTCTAGCCTCAGGACAGGGATTAACAAAAGTCACAGCCGACTGAAACAGGCTGGGGAATGGAACTGGAGCAGAACTGCAGATCACACCCTTTCCTGGCACAGACCCAGGGCCTTGCAAAGACTCATGGTAGCCCTTTAGCATTTTTCACTCCTCTCCTTGGAGGGCTGTTTAGTGTAGTACAAACATCCACAAGCGATGAGGCAGCTCAGCTTTATTTGCACCATTTTCTAAAAGGGGAGATAAAATCAGAGGGAGAACGAGACTTTTGAGGCAAAATGTTTCATTGCAAATCAGTATCAAAAGGGAGGCTGGTGTTCAGCAATGTCTGCCTCCCTGCCGTCACCCAGAGACCACCCCGCTTCTCTTTTGTGCAGGGATGTGGGAGGATCCCTCCCGTGCAGCTAAATCTTCAGTTGGGCTTCCCAGAGCCTGGAACAGAGACCCGGCCTGTGTCTAGGACAAGTGGTTAGAAGTCACACTGAGTTCAGGATTCTTGTCCTCATTTCAAGTCTGCCTGCATGCTCTTATCTCTTTGAAAGGAACCAATTTCTAGAGGTTAGCAGAGAAGATGAGGCTATTAAAGTAGCCCCTCACACTCAGCCCTCATGAAATAGTGCATACTCCTTTACACAGGGAATGAAGTCACCAGAGAGCATACGTTTGCATGTTTGCACCCCTCCATCTCCCAGCACCACTGTGACTCCAGCCAGCCTGTTACAACATGTCTCCTCTCAGCCCCTGAAAAGCTCCGTCACCAGAGAGCACCTCAGCTCTCTTCTTCCAGGTCATCCTTTCTTTTTTTGCTGCCTGTCTTCATGGGCCATTTTTCCGTCCTAGTCCCTTCCTCAAACTCACTTCAGCAATGAATAACTAGTCTAGTATAATATGTAAAGGGCAGCTGGGTACAAGCTGGTGTTTATGAAACAGAAGGTATCTATCTGCTGCAGCTATCGGCATGTCTATCCCAGCCACATCCCCTAGGGCTAGGATCTGATGTAGGGGCAAAAACATGTAAGAGCTTCTCTTACTTTCCTTCAGTCTTAGAGATATGAAGGTGCCGATTTTGAATGGCTAAGGACCTCTTGGATTGTGGCCCAAATGCCACCTGCCTCTGCAGTATGGCCAGATGGGTAGGATGGCTCTCTTAGCTAGTATCTTGTGGAGATTTCCCTATGTGAGGAGAATTTTCAGGTACTTTTTGGAAGGACTTAATATCCTTTTAGAGGTGCCCAGTATTACAACGGTGACAAGCTGCAGACTAAGGCTCTGGCCCACTTACCTTTGGCATGCTGCTTGCTTTAGATCATGAGCTCTGTAGAGGTCCATAGATGGTGCCCAGGAGTTGTGATGGGTACAGGGAAGCAGTTGAGGAGGAGGAACATGGCCTGGGACATTTTCTTTTCTGGAAAATTGACAAGTGCTGATTTTTCTCCATCACTTCTTATCATGCCATTTGGATTAGGATGGGAATCCCATCTACATCCATTGAACAATGACCCCAAGAAATCTAGGCATCTTCCTGCACAAATCTTTGAATCAGAGGGCACTGAACTGTTTTGTTTCAGCTAGTGAAGGCATGAATTAAGTATGTGGGACTGAAACAGAGTAAAAAAAAAAAACTGCAAAGAGCAATGCCTGTAGGAACAGATTGCATTTGGCCTGCTTGCTACCTGTGAGACAAGGATCCCTATTAAAAAGGCAGGACAAACCTGCTCTGATAAATATGACCAGGTGACATGACTTATTACGCAGTCTTTCATCTAGTGCAGTGAGTCACATGTGGTATCTAGGAAGCTGGTAACGTCCCAGAAGTCACTAACTTAATACATGTTTAACTGAGGTCTTGTCTTATATTTCATAGCAACTCCAACTGGACTTGCATGACAGTCTAGATGAGGGTGGAGAATGCCAACATGGGCCTGAATAGAGCACTAGTAACCCATTTAGTATACAAGATGCCTAAGAAAAAGTCAGCAGAGCATTTATATTTGTAGCCAAGGCGTATTTGCAAAGAAGTGATAGAGAGGTGATAAATGAGACACCATGCTACAGTTGTATTGGCTAAAAAGCAGGATACCAGGCTGAGGGCAAAGAATGGATGTAGCAAGGTGGTGGGGATGCTCTGAGTACTTTGGCTTCCATCTGAGGGCAACATTCAGAAGATGCTGCAAGTGTTGAGCTTTAGACACAAAGACTGTCTTGAGGGTGTCTGGATAAAGACAGCTAAGCTATAACGATGCTTTATGTCCTCAGAGGGAGCTCAAATGCTGCAGTGCTGCATGCAGCCAGAATAGCATGTGCTGTGTCACGTGAAATATTTAAGTACACCTGAGCTTTGTGGAGTTTCCTGCTAACCTGCAAAGTATCAGTGTAGTGACTTGTAGTGCCAGAGGCTGGGTTCAGGGGAGTGGCTCCCTGGTGGGCATAACCTAGCTGCCATCCCACATGGGGCACATGGCTGAAAGGCACAGCTCGGCTATAAGGAAATCATGAAATGTCACACTGTCCCTTCCAAAAAAATAAATGTATCTGCCCCATCTCTGTCTTCCAGGGTCCTGCTCCTTCTTTTTCTCTAGCTATACATCCAAGGAAACAGAAATCCGCTGCAAGTTCCCTAACTTGCTCCAGCTGTGCAGAGCAGTGGCGGTGACATGGGAGGAGTACAGCATGTCAGGGCTATGTTCTGTGCCCACGGACTGCCCTTCCCTCTGGATGACTTCTCCCACATGTGCAGAGGAGCCTCCTGGTGAGACAGTGATCCAGCTGCTTCAGGTGATGCACATGTGACCACTTGAGTCTCTCCTGGAAAACCTCACGCCTTCTGTACGGGTTGCTCACACCCATCATATGCATACACATGTAAACAGCATGATACCACACTAGCACAATTGAGACCTATGATAATGGCAACAAAACATGAAAGCTTCTCCTCTCATGCATGTTTTTCTGGATTGAAAGAGCAGGGTGTGAGTCATTGAGTGGATGGGAGAGGGGTAGGTGTTCCTTCTGTCAACTTAGCAGACCTGCTTCAGCACTGCTTGGCCCAGCCTTGGCAAGGCATCTGCGCTGCAACTGCTTGTTTGGAGCTCAACAGCTTCAGGTCACTTCTGGCTCGCGGGAGTGTTTAGTGTTGCTGGCAATTGTTACTTCCTTACACAAGGCAAACAAAAAGCCCTGCTGCACCAGCAGAGTCACCTGCTGTGGTTTACCCAGCGTAAAGCAGTGGGCAGTGATGGCCTGGCTGACGCATGAGAGCGCTCCATGCTGCTCCATGCCTTTTGGGGTGATCAGGGACGGTAGAAATCATTCAGAGTGCGCATTAGCCAGTTTTCCTCTCCCATATATGTACATGCCACCTTAAATATGGGAACTGTCTTCCTGCCAGTCTTGTGGAAGGAGGTAAATGGGAGTGCTTGTAGCTGTGTGATTTGCAGGGCACAGGAGAGGGACATGCTATGTTCCTTCCCTCCCAGGCCAGCTGGGAGCGGGGTGGAAGGGTCTTGGAGTGGGGAGGAAGAATTACCCACTGAAGATGACCAGGAACTGTAAGGGCACAAACTCGTGCCCCAAGCGTTTTGCAAATGGCCTCCTCTGCTCTGAACACCAAGAGCTTGTGAGGCAAAAGGAGATCATTGCCATTTCCAGAAGAGACGGTATTTTTTTCTCCTTGTTGCAGGCAGGACCAGCTGCCTTCCAAACTCGTGACTGCAGCAACCATGACCCCTCTGAAGGGAAATCTGAGCCCGCAAGCAGTTGTGCAGGGAGGGCCACGCTCTCACGTTTCTCTGTTTTGTTTTGGAGCCTCTGATAAGGCTTGCTTTTTTCCCTTCCTTCCTTCCTTCCTTCCTTCCTTCCTTCCTTCCTTCCTTCCTTCCTTCCTTCCTTCCTTCCTTCCTTCCTTCCTTCCTTCCTTCCTTCCTTCCTTCCTTCCTTCCTTCCTTCCTTCCTTCCTTCCTTCCTTCCTTCCTTCCTTCCTTCCTTCCTTCCTTCCTTCCTTCCTTCCTTCCTTCCTTCCTTCCTTCCTTCCTTCCTTCCTTCCTTCCTTCCTTCCTTCCTTCCTTCCTTCCTTCCTTCCTTCCTTCCTTCCTTCCTTCCTTCCTTCCTTCCTTCCTTCCTTCCTTCCCCCCTTCCTTCCTTCCTTCCCCCCTTCCTTCCTTCCTTCCCCCCTTCCTTCCCCCCTTCCCCCCTTCCCCCCTTCCCCCCTTCCCCCCTTCCTTCCCCCCTTCCTTCCCCCCTTCCTTCCCCTCTTCCTTCCCCCCTTCCTTGCCCCCTTCCTTCCCCCCTTCCCCCCTTCCCTCTTTCCCCCTTCCCCCCTTCCCCCTTTCCCCCTTCCCCCCTTCCCCCCTTCCCCCCTCCCTTCCCCCCTCCCTTCCCCCCTTCCTTCCTCCCTTCCTTCCTTCCTCCCTCCCTCCCTTCCTCCCTTCCTCTCTCCCTCCCTTCCTCCCTTCCTTCCTCCCTTCCTCCCTTCCTCTCTCCCTTCCTTCCTCCCTTCCTTCCTCCCTTCCTCCCTTCCTTCCTCCCTCCCTCCCTTTCTTTCTTTTCTTTCCTTTCTTTCCTTTCTTTCCTTTCTTTCCTTTCTTTCCTTTCTTTCCTTTCTTTCCTTTCTTTCCTTTCCTTTTCTCCCTCTATTTTTTTTTTCTTAACATATTTCCACAGCCTCAAGGAAGGAATTAAAAAAAAAAGGGGGGGCGTCTGGAATGGGAACAAGTATGTTTCAAATTACAGAAAGGATGTGAAAGGTTCAAGAATTTAAGCCCTGACTCCGCCTGTGTCTGTCTCCACCCCCCCAGAGAGCAGCTCGCATTGTGGCTTTTCCACCGCGCAGCACAATGCAGTGGCAGCGGCACCGGACCGCCCGGTGGTCCGGGACCGGGGCAAGAGCAGCGCTGGGCGGCAGCGCTGCCACCAGCCGGGCCCCCGGCACCATGGCCGCCCGCGGCCTCCCGCTCCCTCCCCAGCCCGCTGCCTGCAGGCCTTCAAGGGCTTCATCGAGCTCTGTATCAGCGCGCAGTTTGTTTCGAGCTTTTATTTATTTTATTTTATTTTTTTTTTTTAAATCTCGTAGGGTGTGTCTGTGTGTGTCTGTGCAGGACTTTTTCCTTCCAGTGGTTAAGCTCCCATCCCAGGAATGTGCTGGGGACTCATTTCTGAGAGCGGAGCGCCCTCTGCTAGGTGGAAGGGCAGGAAAAGCACGCGAAGGTGCAGCTCCCCGGGGAAGAAGCAATTTCACTGCTGGGTCCTCCTTAGACACTTGCACACTGAGAAGCCAGCGGATAGTCCATCGACACCATCAGTGTCCTCACAGTGACTCGAGGGGAGGGCTCGTAGCTCTGCTGTAAGTTGTACAGCAGTGATAAACCTCTGATTCTAACTGCCCTACTTGGACTTCTCCGCACATGTACCCAGTGTAACTGCTCCCATACCAGCTCCACAAAGATGAGGTGGGGAGAAACCACTGGCAAAGAGGACTGTCGAAATGGCTTCATCTTCCCTCACTGGGGAAGATCATGACCGGACCTGGTCTCAGTCCCTTATGGGGGGCCGTATTCTGGAGACCTTCTCCGTCAAATGATCACTTTATCCTGTGACCCCAAATGCAAATATAGACCATCAAGGAATGCATGTACTCAGTTTCCTGAAAGGAGGAGCGTGTGAATAAGGTTACATGGCAGGACATTGTTTCCTTGTCCTCCTGGGACTTGATCAGATACCCACTTCCCATGAGGCTGTGAAAGATAGCATATTTGTCCCTTGAGAGATACACAGCTAATAGCATGTCAGTGAAGGAATTAAGATCCTCATGAAGTATCTGGAACAGAGAAGGCTACCAGAGCAATCTGTCCAGCCTGCAGTGTGGGTCCAGCTGCCATCTCAGTGGCCTGCAAGAAACAGCGTGGCAAGGAATGAGCTATGGGTTGATTGCATTCTTCTGGTCAGTCAAATTCAGGATGCAATCCTTTGGCTGGCCTCTCTGGATTAAGAAACTATGAAATAGCTTCAGTATTATTGATAGACAAGGACTCACCCACATAAGAAGGAAAGAATAACTATAACATACGTTTTCAAGAACTGAGATGTCCATGATGATCTTGACATTTTCCAGTGTCTTATAAAAAACATTAGTATCAGTTAGTTGACCCGAATCTGCTATCTCATGCTGAAAAAGTTAAATTTTGTCCCTACAAACGTTCACTTCATCATATCTTTAGATTCTGTGATGTTGTTTTGACAGATCGAGTGAGGTTTTACTCAGTGAATGAATGGACAGGAGGCTTAGGCATGTCAGTACATTGTGCATGGCATGTTCCCAGTCCCATGATGCTTGATTTTGTGCATGGCTGCAGAATACTGCTTTGCATGAGGTATATGTTATGCTCATTATATGGATGGGAGGCCACTGTAACAAAGAACTATTGATGCAAGTTTCAAAGATGAAGACTAGTATCAGTGTACCCACTTCAGCAGCCCATGAGATTTCTCCTTTGAAAATAAAGCCAAAAACCTTTAGGCCAGTTCAGCTAGACAGATCAAAGATCTTCAACATGAACAAGCTGAGATAGTTTGGCATATAACATTAGCCTTTATATTTACTCTGAGATTTCCAGAGATTCTAACTAGGGATGTCTTTTTACATGCAGCGGTATGTTGGTTTAAGTGTCATGGTGGTGCCTAGGAAATCAGTATGAATTGAGTCTCATTCTGCTGGATGAGATCCACAATAAAAAAATTATTTCCCCTGCAAGAGATCCAAAGGTTCATCTAAGCTATCTAACGCATTAAATACTCTGGTGTGCATGCTGTGTTTTCAAAACATGTTACTTAAACAGTGTTAGTTTGTTTCTAATATTGAAGAGATCTGACAGTGTCACTTGACTGTGTCACTCTCACAAGCCAGGGAAGACGCAGAGATTATGTTTAGGCAGCTTTCTGCACTGTCTCATTTTGTGCTGGCAGGCTGAATTCCTGAGGTATGTTAGATGAGTCTCAGAGCTGCTTTAATTTATGCTGGCCGAACCATTTCCTTCTGCAACATTTCACAGGTGCAGGATCAGCAGAGCAATTCATGTTGCACACACAGACTGCCCATGCTCAGTATCTACCACAGTTTGTCCCTGAATTCTCAGCATGGGGATAAATGCTGCTGCCAAGCTTAGAAAAGCTTTATTGGTCTGAGAATGCTCAGAGAGACCCAGCAACAATACAAACCACAACTACATCCCTCCACCACACTGCTTATATGTGTATTTGGAGAATTAAAATTGTCACTAGCACTGCCAGTTTTTTGCTAGTATTTTAATTGCATCAGACTACATAGTAGGATGGAAGGTTGCATCTGGTTCCTTCCCAGAGATCAAATCTCTTTTGCTTTTGTGTTTGGCAAAGTAGGTAATTTTTATTTATCAAGCCCTTCTGGAATGGAAATTTCGGTGCAAACTCTTCAGCTGAAAGAAACCGTCCAATCTCCCTGTAGGTCTTTCCTGGTGTAAAGCTACAACCTAGCTGCCATATCTTTGTTTAATGTGGAGTTTAAGTGGACACTCAAATAAATAAAAGCTTCACCTGCTGTAGGCCAGTACCCATCTCTATTTGATTATGTTGTTTTCTTACAGAGGATTTTTGATGGCTGTAGCTAATCTACAATCTCAAAGGCGATAATTGAACAAATCAGTTTAGTTGGGCAGCCAATTCTGTGCAAACCTAAGTGGAATAGTAATGTGCTGCAGGAGATAAAGATGTTTGTGTAATATATGCAACACAACCCAAGACACTGTGGGAAGAAAAGACAAAGATAGTTAACAATATATCCATGCTACATCTCCACTCCAAAGTGCACCCTTTTCTGCAGAACAAACACAATGCTGTAGTGAAGAACAACCTTCACTCTCTGCCATCAGATACCCCGAGATCTCTCCCATGTTTTCTCTCTCCCATGTTTTCCAGTCTGGAAACTTCTCACGCCTGATCTAGCTTAAGTGGCCATACAGTATATGCCCGCTGATAAGCCAAGAGGCTCATTTTTGATCTTGTTCTGTGTCAGGTAACAATGGCTGCTGGTGGTGCCAAAAAACCACTTTTTTTGTTTTGTTTTGTTTGTTTGTTTGTTTTTTGGTGCAAATATAAAATCATGAGGTGTTCCCATCTCCCTGGCTTAATTCTCAGCCTGCATTTGTTGGTATTTATATTGCATGCCTCTTAAGCTGAAAAAAAAAAAAAAGACTAAAAAAGGATTTATTGGGGCTGAGGGGGAGAGAGAGGCATAGATACTGCACACTGACATAGCCAGTGAATGGTGAACACTTGGTCAACAGACTCGGAGCCGCCGAAGAACATCTTAGAAGATGACCTGTTATAAACCACAGCCCCCTCCAGAAATGATGAATAACTACACTCAGGTCCGTGGATCATGTGCAGTAACTTCAGTGGATCCAAGAGCTACTAAAGCTGTCCTGGAGCTGTGATACCTCTCTGTACACATCACAAATACGGGCCAACAAGCGATGTCAGAGTTGCTACATGGGTAGGGACCAATTGTCAGGTATCTCCAGTCCCTCAACCACGGATGCAGCGAGTCCTGCACAAAACCTTCCGCAGCCGCTGCCCCCACCCCACTGGCCTCCGGGGCGGGATGCTGGAGGAGTGTCTCACAAGCGTTAGAGCGATGCTCAGCCGCAAGGGAGCCGCGGTCAGCAGAGCAGCGGGAGGCAGGTCCGCACAGCCGGGGCCCGGGGCCCGCGGCGGGAGGGCAGGGGCGGCACCACCGGCCGCGCTGCCGGGCTGGGGCGACACCCAGCGGCCGGCGCGGGCGCTACCTCGGTTTCCCCCCGGGCCTGCGCGGCAGGCGGGGCCTTCCCCGCCCGAGCCGCGTGTGAGCGGGGGACCCTCTGTGCAACGGTGGGCCTGGGCCGCTCCCCCGAGCCCTTGACTTCGCGAGGGAGATCTTGCAGATTTAGTGTGGGCTCCTATGAAAACGTATCGCAGTGCCCAGGAACAGTCGAGAAAAGCTGATTACATTTTAGGAATGACTGGGAAAGGAACAGAAAACCCCACAATGTTATTATGCCTCTGCATGTGCAAACTACCCAACGTCTCAAATGCTCTCTGCTGCTCTGATTTTTCATCTCGAACCCCACATGTTCCATATGGGCAATGGGTATAAACTGGAACACAGGAGGTTCCAATTAAATTTGAGAAGAAACTTCTTCGCGGTGAGGGTGAGAGAGCACTGGAACAGGCTGCCCAGGGGGGTTGTGGAATCTCCTTCTCTGGAGACATTCAAAACCCGCCTGGACACATTCCTGTGTAGCCTCATCTAGGTGTTCCTGCTCCGGCAGGGGGATTGGGCTAGGTGATCTTTTGAAGTCCCTTCCAATCCCTAACATTCTGTGATTCTGTGATATGTGAAGAAGAGGGCACTGACTGCAATCACAAGTAAATTCTGGAAGACCATAGGCATCAGAGGACACAAACCTGCTGGGGTAATGAGCTAAAGCCTACTGAAGATGCATTCTGAGCCATCATACCAATGCCATCATGTCAACAGTCATGTTGACCTTTGATGAGGCACTGGAACCACCTGAAATCTAATTCAAATGTTTTTTTTTTTTTTCCATGTGGGAATTGTACTTGGAAAAAGACACCAGATGGTAACCAGCTGCTTCTTTTCCTTGCTACTGAAGTGGCCAATGTTTTCCAGTTCTCCAAGGTTCTCGGTTTATAGTCTATGTTGTCAGTTGCTCACATGGCAAAATGTACTTCTTGTGCATCTGCTCATCTGTATATTTTTACATTTTATAAATTCTGTTTATTTATAAACATTAATATATGCAAGGTTTTCATTCCTTCTTAAGAGTTGTCGAAATATTTTTCTTTTTTAAAAAATATTGGTTTAAAAAAGCAGTTTAGTATCTGAGCCATTTAAAATCTCTTATGGTTTCCACTCTTCTAGCATACTTTTCCTCATGGAGATATTTAATACAATTCTTAGTACCCATAACTTTTTGAGCAACATGAGCTGTAGTTTCTTATGAATTTAATGCTCCTCTTGCAAATGTCCCTGTGTCAGAACCACTAAATCTGGTAGGGATTGTCTGCAGCGCACTTCCTTCAGTCTTTCTTTGTCCATCTGCTCCCCCTCGAAGTAATAGAAGTAATGAGTTTTCTTGGTTTCCTCGTTCCTGTTTTTTGTCTCCATCTCTGCAAGTTCAGCAGCATCAGCATGCAGAGTGAGACAGATTTGGTAACCATCTCCAAAGGACCAATGTCTCCTGTCCCTAACTAAAAGGACCAGACTATATGGGTACCTGCTGTGTAGGGGAACATCAACTTTATTTCGACATCAAATAATTTTGACTATTAGAGCTCCCCAGGGATGAGCCTTCCCAAGCCCAGGGCCACCATGAGCTTTCTTCCAGTATTTATTCTACAATCTTTCACTGTCTAACCTGCCTTCTTGCTTCATTTTTATGGCTTTTCCTTGTTTTCCTCCTCAGTTTCCTCTTCCTCAAGCTTCTGTGCCGTCTTCTGCTCTTTTAAGTGACTGAAGGAAAAGAAAGAGTTGAACCAGTGTTAACTTAGTAAAGTGAACCTTCCCTGTAAGGTATCTTAAAGCTGCTGAAAGGACCTTGAGGAAACAGCCTGGGGTGGGAACAGTAAGGACAGCAAAATTCACAACTCTTCTGACTGTTGTCTACAGGGTGAATATTTCCGCTACCACACGTACTACAGGGCTAAAATGCATTAAGCAGCTAGATAAGGAGTAGATATTAGCATTTATCTTTCCCCATCTATCAACTCTGTAGCATTAATACCACCAAATGAAGTATTTGTTGACCATTGGGTTTTAATGGATAATTTGCTTACTACTAAAGCATGATTCTGTAGTTCGTGCCTGAAGTACCTGAGAACCCCACATAACCTCTCATTCAAGATTAACCAGGCTAAGGTCTGTCTGGCGTCTGAGCAGGGATGCTTTTAGTATGTCACTGATGTATGCAAAGGAATAAAGACCAGATCTAAGTAATTAGCTTCTCTTTTAAAACTTTAGGAAGCTAAGAGGTGAAGATTAAAACTAGACTACAGCATATATTCAAACCCATCAATATGTGCTGAGGGATGGGAATATTTGGGCATGATTAATAGGGCTTTCAGCTGATGAGTCACATGTCAGAACTGACTGAAAATCTAAGGGGAATTTTTCATCCAGTGACAAGCTGTTTAGCCTGCAGCGACTGACAACCTCCAAGGAGTTTGCTGCTGACTGCTCAGGCTCTCAGAACTTGGACATGATTGCTACAGGCACTAAGGAAGAGGCACTTTCAAGAGAATGAAAAGTTCTGTAGTTTGAAGGCAGGTTTCCAGGGAAAACTAGGTCTCCTAAGAAGGGGGATCAGAGAGAATGAAAAAAAAAATGAGAGTCCCTGAGGATGGAGAAAACGGTTTGAAGGCACAGACACACTGTATTTGCAAATCTTACCCTGGCTTCAGCGGGAGGAGAGTGTTCAGTTGATGCTTATCATGCTGGCTTATGAGCATGAATGAAAATGCCATTCAGGTCTGAGATCCCTGCACTCTCACAGCAAGTTTATCAAACAGAAGAATAAGACTGACTTATAGTTTGACTGAACAGGGCTTCTAAGCATGCAAGATGTTATTTCATCTACCTTTTACTTAGGTAAGTAATGTACTGGTCAAAAACATATGTCCCTTCACCTCCAAAGGTGAATAAGGTTATGTTTATTTGGTGTTGAGCCAAATTTAAGAGACAGACAAGCCAGGACAGTAAGTGGAGTCACTCACCTATAGTCCACAAACCCTGTCCGATTCCGGTCTAGCTTATGCACTAGTTCCCCAATTTGTACTCGATCCAGTGGGATTCTTGATTGCTAAGAGGGTAAGATAAATGTTAGCAAACCTGCATATTTTCAAGCAGAAAAGTCCTCCATATCATACTGGGACCCGTCATCTTTTAATAGGTGAGCAAATGTCTCAGTGCATGGCAGAAGCAATGGAAAAAATATACAAAGTGGTGCTGGGGAGGCAATTTCACTCTTTTAGGATTAAAATAACAATTTTCTGCATTTTTTTATAAAATAGCATCCTGGCTGGCTGACCATTGCTGCTGATCCCAAGCACCGTGGTGGTTTTGGCAGGAAGAGAACTGTCTACTCAGTGTGTAGAGGCAAGGGTTTAAATGCCTCTTTTTCACTTTCCCAGAGCAGTAAGACGTAATTATCATGATCCTGTATATCCTATTCAAACAGCTGAGCTCTGTGAGTTTTACAAGGCTCCTGTGATACTCTGAAGTTGGTCCATTATCACTGATGCTATCCGCTCTATTTATTGGATGTCACAGCATTTCTATTGTGTCTCAACTTTTGTTCAGGGCCCAAGTTTTGCAATGGGTGAATTGAGCCTTTTAGTCTGAACAATGTCACCAGCAAGGCTGGCTGGTGGCTGTGCCACAGCAGAAGGGTTTCCCTAGAGCAGAACCCTGCCAGAAGAGCATCCTGGCCCTGCTTTCAGAGGCACACCTGCATCATGGCTCTCCGGAAAGTTGCCACAGGGATCTTCATGTTTCCATCCTTGTCAATTTTCCTAAAAAAGTCCCAGAGTTGTAGGTTGTGTGCTTTCAAATAGTTCTAAGAGAAGCAGAGATAAAACATGGGCATAACCATGAATCAGCCACTGATACCTGCCTCCAGCTCTCCCCTTATTCTTCCGTCACCCTGCTTTTACTCAGCCTATCACTGAGATATATGAGTCCATAACTCCTTGTGCAGCCACCCTATTGTCAGAACAAAATCCTTTTGTTCAAGTTAAACCCATTCTTCTCAGTTATACCTCCCTCTCCCCCTACCTTGAAATGAGACTCAGTAGTAAACCTGTTTCTTCTGATAATTACACATGGTTATTTGGCCCTCATCCCAGCAGCCACTACTTGGCTCAGCTGTCTAATCCAGAGACGGTCCTCTCCCCAACATCTCTGATCACTTCTCTGAATTCCCGTGTGTTTGAATGAGGACACATCTGAGTACCATAATGGCTGTTAAAAACCGCAAAGCATACTAGTGTGAGCATCACTAGATGTGAAGCACGGCAGCACTGTTTGATGTCAGTTAACAGCCCAAGCTTTTGCTTAAGTTCATCTGAATCCCTATCTACATCAAAGTCTCACACAATTAGCTGAAAACCTGCACAGCAGCCAAGAAACTCAGTGAAGCTGGTAGTGCAAAAGTGTTATTTAACTCAGCAGTGTTCAAGTGCTCGTATATCCTTGCAGCAAGGAGGACAGCACCATCTGCTGACATCTGTAGAAATTACAGACCTTGAAACGTAAAGTATTTTATATTTAGGCCGGTATTTGCTTGTAATAGCATATTCTGCTTTTATGAAACATGTTAATTTTGCTGCTAAAGCACAACTGTCAGTGAAGGGTTCTATGAAAGTCAGCTGTTGTGGTAGGTGTGTGATGAGGATGGACACTCATTTGGATCAGACCTGAAATCAATCAGTTTGTTTTACACAGCGAGCAAACATATATTCAGATTATTTTTCCCCCAGTGCTCTCAGATCCTAAGGCATTAGATTCTCCTGAAGATCAAAGGATTTTCTTAGGCAGTCTGTGTGGACTGAGATATGTGAACATTGTGATAGTCTTTGTGAATATACTTTTCTGAAGGAACTTGGCTGAATTTCCCACTTGGGAGAAAGCTTACCCCTTCCAACCTCCATCCCTCTAAGTGCTGGGAGCACATGTACTGTGTACATGGGAACGGTGGACCCAAATTCAGTAGCTCACCTGAATCAGTTTCATGGGATTTGGATGTTGCTTGGGGATCTTGGAGATAGAGCCTTCGACCTCATCATAGATGACATCTAGTTCAGGACGCATTCGATACACCCCATCCAGCAACTTAATGAAATTTTCGTTCACCAAAACATTCTGGTACATAGAAGAAAGGAGATTACAGTCAGCATGGACACCCAAAGAACAACAAAAACATGTTTGTATGAGCAAATCCATCTAAAGTCACCATTAACCATTCTCTCCTAAGGCTGGTGCCTTCTGCCATCTGTACTCTTCACTTTCAGGAATCCTATGAATGGCTGACCCTAAACAAGTGTTCTTCTTTTCCTATGCCTGAGGCAGAAAATGATCTACTAATTTATGTAGAAATTAACTTAATGTGAGCTAGATGTTCATCAGGTAAATGTCTACACTGAAGACCCTGAGATAGTTCTACGTGAGTCTCCTCTCCATTTGACTAACATGCAGACTGCAGTTTGAACCATTAATGGCCAAAATGTGCCATAGAGTTCTGCAAAAATAAAAATTAAAAAAAAAAAAAAAAAATTAAAAAAATAAAAAAAAAAATCACCCAAGGCCTAAAAGAATTAGTATCTCCAGCAATGTAGCTTTATAACCCAGACAAGAAAGATGCATCTGTCTGGCAAGGGTCCGGGTGTCTCCAGATGAAAAGAACTTTTGGTGAAACTCTATTTCATTGTGTAACCCTAATGGGAAGCTCCAGTCAGCAGTACAAGACCTGATGATTGTTTTTTGCCCAGGGATTTCATACAGGGTAGTGACAGCCCAGCATTTCGGAGCTCACACTGTGAGCTTTCTGGTTTAGTATTTATAGAAAGGGCAGCAGCACAGTGTCCTGATTTAGGGGTTTGGGATACTAGAGAGTAAACTACCAATGCAAATGTTGATGTCACTGTAATTCATTCTTCTAAATTTAAGTTATGACAAATTTACCTTTGCGTTGACTGATCTTTTGAAACCATGATTATGATTTTGTTCATACCCGTGATGGCAGAGGAATTGTTCATTTATTGTGTTAGATGTATATGTAATTGTTGAAAATTTCAAGGCAGTTCAGGAAATTAATGAAAGCTTCTGTTTCTGTCATTCGGGAGGTTTCTGAGGCATCAAGAACCATATTTTTTCCCAGAGTGTATTTACAACATCTCCCAGTGCATTCTTATAGCTTCTTTTCTAGAAGCTTAAGATCTCCTGTTCTTTAGATCCATCTAGAAGCTTATGATCTACTGTGCAGTGAGCTCTGGATTCTTACTACTTAAAGACAGTCTTAAACGAGTCTGGATCTGGCTAGCTTTACACGCTTCCATTCAGCACCAATGGTTTTGTGGAGGTGGAGTGACTCTCTGAAGAAGCCATTGAGACATCCCCGCACTCTGCACCCGAGCAGAGTATCCTAGGCCTGGGACAGCGCAGGAGAGCTGGAGCTGGCTCTGCTGGTTGCCAGCTGTCTCCAAGGCCAGCCCGGGCTTGGCCCCAGGGGAAAGCCAGTGGGCAACCAGTGCAGCCTCCGGAGCAGCACAGCCAAACTGCTGGGTCTGGCCTGGGGGTTGGTGGCACCTGGACGGAGCCAGCTTGTGCATTTCGGTATGTTTGACACAGTTCGCAGGCCAGATAAACAACACAGGGAGAGGATTCTCTTCTGTACTGTGATGGCGAAGACAGGCGTGTGCTGGCTATTTTGACTCATGACTTCTACAAAATATTTGATAGTTGGTATCTGCAAGTTGAAACCCTATAAAGAGTAGATTAGGAAAAGAACATGGGCAAGTCATACTTGGAAATGTAGCCAGAAGTAATAAACTGTTGTTAAAAATGTGTATTTCTGTAGCTTTGCCTTTGCTAGGGCTGTCAAACCCATGCAATAGTTTATTGAGATGATCCTTATTCAAAATTCCTCTTACAGACACACTAATTATTAATTCTTTAAAAGCCAAGATAAACAATTATCACCAGGAAAAGGGGCAGAAGAGGCTTTTGTTTATGTCTTCCCTGAAGTTTTCTATAAAAGATTAAAACCTTTACTAATTTCTTAAAGGTTTAAGACAGCATAAGATATTTGGAGATGTATATTTGCAAATACTCTGAATTGAAATGCAAGACTCCCTCCATCACAGGTGGAATGAAGTCTGTCAGATAGATCAGATGTTTCCCTACAAGCATTTGATTGGGATACTGAAATGCCATTGTAAATTTATGCCATTGAACATTTATCTTGTGAAATGCCAGATAATTCAGACCTTTTTGAAGGGTGAAGAGAGCATCTGTTAACCCTAAAAAGCAGAAATGCATAGTGAGATTTAGGTTGAAGATTCTTAATAAACTCCTTGTCTCAAAATTTCTCGAGTGCCTCCATTTAAATAAATGCATTTCAAGAATGTCTTGAGTTCCTCAGAATTTAGCTAAAATACATTACTCTTTCTAAGTTTGTGAATTGTTTAGGTTACTAGTAATAAAACCAGCAGAATCATGTCTACTGTAATGAAGTCCTTTACCCTCAGACAGCCCATTTTTGTTTTCCTTTGCAGAATGAGTCCTGACTCCTTGCAGAATTGGCAAATTCTCTTTGATCTGAATGTATGCAGGAAAAATTGTTTGCCCTAGAGGAATGCCTGTTCTTCAGATGATCTCTGTTGAAAGCCCTCAGTGCTCTCAGGGAAGACCATAGATGAATATTTATTCTGCATTGTTTTAGTTTCTTTCTTTACTATAGTGACCACAGGACAAAGATACACATGCAGACGTAACTTAGATACAACCCATTACACGAGTCTCCAAACTACACATGAACTTTTTTTAGCATGTTTTAAGCATGAACATATTATTTATTTTCCAAGTCCCAAACCTAATATTTGTGAAAATGCTCTTTCCTTTAATCACAGTGCTCCTAAAGGTGGATGGAGGACTCTGTGGCTGCTAAGACCTTCTGTAACTGCTCCCACGAAGCACCAAAGTATGGATGGGAAGGCCCAGAGTGCACTGATGTGTGCACAGGTGTCTCCCCAGTGTCAGTCTGCAATGCAACCCCTGACCTCTCTCAGGAGCTCGGAAGCATTTCTGAACCTCCTGTTTTAGAAGCAGCACATGAGGTTACAACAATATGTGTCATGCTCCTGACTTGCTATGGAGTAGCATACTAAGATTTGGCCTCTTTGATTTTTTTCCTTGCATGCCAGCCTTTTTTTTTTTTTTACTTAAATAAAATTGCTTTGCTTTCAATGCTTTGAAGCATCCATCTTCTTCCACTCCTCATACATACAGGCAGGGTATCAAAGCACTTCACAGTATCTAGCATCTTAGGCTGCCCTGGAGGGAGACAGCTCAGGGGATGAAGAGAATTCATTCTCCTCTGGGAATTCACCCTTTGTTCTTGTTCTGCTATTGCAAAATGGGAGTGAAATGTGGAGATACTACAGGCACCTCCCTCCAGAGCCAGACAAAAGTCTTATAATGTCCACATAGCTACTACAAGGGCTGTCAAATAGCAGCCTCTTTTATTAGTGGCTGTGCATAAATGAAACAAACAGCAAATCTCAAAGCAGTTTTGGAAGGGGGCAGCTCTGTGATCCACTCTGTTCCTAAAAACATATAGTGTATGGTTCTGGAGGTTTTCTAGCACATAAGCTCTTACTGAGATGTTGATCTCCTCCATCATGGATTTGGCGTTCTTTCTAACAGACACGACTAGTGCAGTGGCACCTTCCACGGTCAGGGGATTATTTGCCATCTGTTGAAGAAGAAACATAGATCCAGACATGGTGAGTATGAGGATTACATGCCCTGGCAGAAGCCATGCTGTAACTTCAAGGATGACCCTTTGCGTTCTTCAGCGGGGCTGTCTCTCAGGATGGTGATGTTAGATCTAGCTGAGAATGCAGCTTGTAAGCAAGCTGACTTTTCTGAGCTGAATTCCTAGAGAATGATCTTGGATTGAGAAGACATGTTAGCTCTCAACCCTAACCTCTGAAGCAAGCTCAGCTGGTCATTCAGTTTTTCCCTTTCCGGGATTACTGACCCTGGGTTACTAGAAGGCAGTTTTGTCTTTTTCCAGGTCTTGACAATACTCCTCTCCTTTAGGTAGTGCTGTGACATTGCGCGGATGTGGCAATGCCAGTTTATCATGTGTTTGAATACTTTTTTAGCACATCATGAACACATTGAGAAAGGCACACTCTTGCCAACCTGCAAACTTCAGTGTGAATCTTTGCTTTAGGTTGAAATGCATATTATGTGTACATATGTACCTTCCTAACTACATTTTATCTGTTGAATGCCTAGGCTGTCTGCTAGACATGTTGAATGCCCAGGTTCTCACTTGACTGAGACTAGACATGACAGGAATCAATCCATTTGGGGTGTTAATGGGTGTGGCGTTATGCCAAGCCAGACCCTGGGGGATTTTTTGAGGGAACAGTGCAATTTAGTTGCCCTGAAAGAAATGGGACAGGATTTCCTTCTGCCCTGCTTCCCCCCAACCGAAAGCAATACTAATTTCCTCCAGTTCTATCTCAGACAGCTCGCTTCTGTCTTCTGTCCCTCCTCAGATCTTTTTACTCCCTGTGGTTTTTCCTCCAGCCCTGCCTGGGCTTTGCTTTACCTTCAGGATTTTGAGATTTCCATTGACTTCAAGGCCTCTGCAGAGCCTCCTGGCTCCCTCATTGTTGATCTGGTTGTTGCTGATGTCCAGGTGAACCAGCACGTTATTGACTTTGAGAGCTTCTCCTAGGGCCAGTGCTCCTTCGTTGCCAATGCCATTCCAAGAAAGGTTGAGTATTTTCAGTGCATCATTGACCTCCAGGGAGAGAAGAGGGATCTTAGCTACTGCATGCGCATTTTCTGTAACACTCTACCGTTTCTTGCCTGGTTCAGACAGGAGCATCATGTCACACCCAGGCAGCCCCAATGAATCCTATACCTCTGCAATTTCACCAGGGTCTCTCCATCCACATAAGTCACCAGACCTACTCACTGTTTTAGTCTTTCTCCTGGCACTGACTGCCACCGTCTGCAGGATGAGGCTTGCTGGAGCTACTGAATGCTGCTCAGAACTCGGGGATGTGAGTTTCCAAGCAGTGTTACAGGCAGCTCCTGGCAGTAATCACTGTGAAGGGTATCACATAACAGGTATGTTCCTACCCTGAGACCTACGCTCAGTCCTACTGCCCCCTTCCTCTTCAGGTGGTTCCAGCTCAGGTCCAAAATCTCCAGTTTTGTGTTGCTGGCTAGGAGACAAAAACTGAGATGTTAGCTCATGAAAAGTGGTCTGGACACAGCTGCTGATCCACTGAGGGACTAAAAGTTTGCTGGGGGTTCAGCAACAGCCTTCATTGATTGCAGTAGGAGGAACCTGTACTTACAGACTCTTTGCTGTACACACTGCCCAAAGAACGGATAATGGGCTGCTGATCACAAGTAGAAAGGGAACACGGTTGTTTTTTTTCTTTGTTTGTTTTCTGGCTTAATCAAAGACAAGTTGTGAAGGAAGAAGGTAGAGAGGGGGAGGATTTCTTATTAATAGACACTGTCTGTGTTTCTCACTGTAAAAAAGGGCTGCATTCTCCTTGCTTCATCAAAAACATCAAGATTAATTCTGTGTATATTTGATTAGCAGAAGAGAGGAATTAATCTTCATTGTATAATAGCTGTGCCCAGCTGTATATGTGCTAGGGCCAATTCACATGCATAGCACACCTCATGGCGTAAGTTTTACTTAGAGAAAGGTGTGTGTGAATTCATTTGTGTCTACTGTGACACTGGGAAGGGTAGGACTTGCTGCCAACACTTGCTTCTCATTCTCAGAGAGAAGTTCTCGTCCAGGTTTCCCACGGATGGGAGGTTGGATGGAGGCAGATGGTGAGTTTAGCTGACTATAAAATATTCCTTTAAGAAACAAAACAGAAAACTAACAGATTCTATGATAATCTCTGCTGTTCCTGCCTCAAGTGACATGGAAGGAGAGAAGAGCTGTAAGACCTTTAATTTAGGAGAGGCTTTTTTCTGAGCTGGGAAGGTCACAAGTTTTAGTACTGATCTCTGGAGTGCCTGCAGCCTTGTCCAAGGCAGGGGCACAGCGCCTTGTCCTCACTGCAGTTTTAATTGATCCATATTTTAAAGATATGGACTGTAATTAGAAAGACAAACATATCAGTGGAAATACTGAACCAGAAGAAGGAAAATGTTATTTAAACTGTAGGCACTGGGTTACTGAAATGCTCAAGGAACTGGATGCTCAAGGAACGCCTGTGGCCATTATGGTAGTAGGCATGTCAGACATACTGAGGGAAGAAGAGCCATCAGATACTCATGGAAGTCTTTCCCAGTGCAGTAATAGCACCTGAGATTAATGAAAGACTGTAACTGTTTTGTTTGCTTTTCCTCTCCAGGGCTGCTAGCACACTCTGGATCTCACTTTTTCTGAGCAGATAAATTAGGCAGCTTAATTTTATTTCTTCCTAATCTGTTTCCCTTACTGCTTGCTGTGCAATGGCTCAAACCATTAGAGTTTGGGCTACTTAAGAAAAATTGAAATCACTCCTAAACTTTGCAATCAAAGGCTTAAAACAAACAACAGTTGTGATTCTATTAGATTTTAATAAAATGCAATTTTCTGCTTTATATTCCCTGATGGACTTCGAGCTCCCTTCTCTCTGATACGGACTGCTCTGTAACAGTGATTTCTTATTCTGCCTTTGTGTTCTGATACATCAGTCACAGTTACTAGAGTCACCTGTGGTGATGAGGGTGAGTCTGTGGACCAGGCAGGAAGCTCTTGTAGCTGGGGCTCCCTGGCTTTTGTACTGCCCACAAGGTCATGAGGCATTTTTGCTGGAGAGGGAAATGTGCTGACGCCATCAAGGCCCTCAGTGCCTGTACTCCTGGCTTTGTGAGAGTAATAAATTAAGTTACCGAGCATTTGTCCCAGGAGCTGTCCTCCCTTCTCATGGAACTCATTGTGGCTGAGATCCAGCTTCTTCACTTGGTAATTGCTCTACAGAGAGACAAATATGCAGATACAACCAGATCATCTGGCCAGCTGCAACCAGCTGTCATGCCAAGGTTCCCACATAAGGATGAAACAGAGGGATATCAGACACAGTGAAATCTTTGGTGCTTGGGAGATATCAGCATGGAGATTGCAGCACTGCATGTCCCAAAACAAAGCTTTGTCAGGCCTATAACATCCCAGTGATTATCTTCCAAAAACAGCAGAAGCAATGGGACTTGGTGTTGTGCAAACTTCCCTTGCATAGCTCATGTCTGGCCTCAACACATCCTGCAATTCTGTTCCTGCCCCTGTTTCACTGCCACCATTGTACCTTGACCAAGAGCACTTTCTGATACCAGGTCAAGGCCTTGCCTCAGGGCAGCTTCTGCTGGTGCCAGTGATGCCTTTGGGACAGGAACTAACCAGAGAAGTCAAACGTTTTCTTTTTACTGGAAAACTGCAAAATGATATGAAGTTGGGTTACTTATACTTCTTGAAATCTTTTTGTTCACCCAGATGTCATTCTGTTGTTCCGTTACATGGTCCTGAAGGTTTGTTTCTCAGCCAGACTCACACATCTGTCCTGAGAAAATGTTAATGCAGTCCATCCTGCCCTGTGTCCTCCCAGCATCTCTCATTTCTGAAGTAAGCAAGAAGCACTTAGCAGAATTATGTCAGGAAATCATGTGGGCATTTCCAAGTGAAATCAGGCCAAGTGAGTAGCAGCTTCAAGATGAGGAGAGTCTGTCACCCAATCCGGCCTGCAAATGACCTTGGATTTCAGGTAACAACTCACCATTAATGCCTCAGCAAAATACGGTGCAGCCTCCTCTCCAAAGTTGTTTCCTGGGGAGGAGAAGTATGTTAACAGAGTGCTGATCTCTCCCTTGGTGCTCTGCCCGGGTCTGTAGGAAGCTGTGCTTTTAGGTGGAACCTCCAGCCAATCACAGCCCATATCAGGCTGTAAGAAGTTAGTCACTATTCCACCTTGCTCCAGGGAGTAGAATTAGGCCAGTGTGTGGGAAAGACTCTGGCAATTATCTAAATTTCTCATAAGGTTTTTCAGAGGTGCTGGATATTGAGCAGGCCAAATATTTAATTATATCACTATAAATCTAGATTTCCACTGTTACTCTGGGTTCCTGTCAGAGACATAGCTGAGAGATTGATTTTGCCCATAGTCTGACTGATATTCTCAGGATGAGAGACTGGAATGAAATATATGCTATTTCACTTCCACTGCCATCACTGCTTGGGTGCATACAGCCCACCTGAGAGCTGAAGAGTATGGAGGCAGGACACGTTATCCAAAAGCAAGCTGGTGATGGCTTCAGCTCCTGCTGTGTCTAGATGGTTATTGGAGATGTTCTGGAGGCAAAGGGAGGATAAGAAGGATGAGTTCAAAGAATGAATAAGCTTAATTGTCTTCTTAATGCCCAAGATATCAGTGGAATAATG
This sequence comes from Streptopelia decaocto, assembly GCF_964273445.1. Taxonomy (NCBI): domain Eukaryota; kingdom Metazoa; phylum Chordata; class Aves; order Columbiformes; family Columbidae; genus Streptopelia; species Streptopelia decaocto. Next base: position 24,119,874 of record NC_138661.1, read on the forward strand.
CAAGACAAGCAATATGAGAACTGTCAGCCAGACAGTAATTAACATGTGACTTATAGGTGCATTTAACCCTGTGTCCTTCCTACAGGAATAAAGCTCTAGAGCCATCGCTTTCACATGGGTCTTTGAATTCAGTGAACCAAGAAGCATTTGGACAAGGACCTTTTCTTCCAGTGTAACACAGATCCCCATGCCCTATCAAAATGCATTTGGTATACCCCAGTTTCAGAATGAAGGAACATTCCTACCCGTTCATATCTGAAAGTTTTGCATTATTCCCTTAATCTATTTAGAAGAATTTCCCCACATCATATTGGAGAATGAAAGTTCCTGACCAAAACATTTTTTCCATTGGCTAAGCATGAATTAGAAAGACTTAGTTATGGTAATTATTGTCACATCTGCTAATGAACAGTTCCAGACTGCCATCACATGCAAACTTCTGCTTTCCAAAAGCTTGTACTTTTTAAAAGTAGAGCAGCATAAAATATAAGGACTTTCAGAATGTGAATGTTTTTGCATGGGAAAATGGTTATTTTGGTTAAAATCATAATGGAATTAATTGGTTTTCTCTCAGGTGATTGAATTTCATAAGCAATAATTTAAGCTACAAGCTATGTCAGATTGGGTACCAGTACTTGAAGGGAGGAATTCTCTCGTAGCATCTCTGCTAAACATATGGCTCCTTCTGCCAGAATACAGTTGTCTTCCAACTCTAGATGGGTGGTTGTTGTGTTGGACTGGGAAGACACAAAGGTAAAGAAAGACACACAAAAAACTGCTGAAAAATTAATGAAGGGGATAGTTTCCTCAGTTCGTCACTGGACATTTCCTCCAGACCTCACTGCAGGTCCTGAGCCAGAGAGTGATTGGGGGTCATGACAGAGCCCTGGAAGTGGGAACTGGCATACAAAAGACAAACCTTTTTGGAGGGGTTTTGAGTGGGTGGGACTTTCTGTAGCTTTCTGCCAGCTGGAGGCCCAGGTTCAGATCCAAGTGCCATTTCAGGCATCTTGGGCCTGTCTATTAGTGAGTGTGACACAGCCCTATGCAGAACCCAGGGTGGGGGATACCAGTCCCTCCAGCCCCACCTCTGGTCCTGTTGGGCTTAGGAGCACTGGGTACTTGGTCCAATGGCAGGGCATCAATTTGCTCTTGGGAGTAAGTCCAGCAAAAGCCAGCAGTTGCTACATGAGACTTTCCTGTGCAGGGGGTTAGAAACATTAGGGATTCAGAGTTCCTATGGGGAATATACATGACTTTTTCTCCCACACTGTGTACTCAGTGATGGCTTCCAGGCCTGAGAGAGGCCTAAAATGCCTGTTGTTCTTGAGAACAGTGGGTATACTCTTACTGGCTACTCACCACCAGAGCAATAGCAATGGCTTTGACACCTTTGGGTCCTAGACCATGATGGTTCAGGTTTATATAAGGCTTGTCCAAGTTCTGAATAAAATATGAGACAGGAACCACCTTCACCAGCCTGCATGCTTCCAAGTACAGCTCTGTGCCCCTAATGCTCCTAAAGGCCTTCTCAGGATCTACAGAGAAAAAGTGTATTGGTAAGTGGTTGCGTTCAGTGTCCTCCCTCCTCTTTTAAATAAATTATGTATCTTAATAAAATTAAGTAACACTGTACAACAACAGTAGGATTTTACTCTTCGAGGGTTATTGTCCCCTGGTTCTCCCCCTCCCTTTTTCCCAGACCTCCAAGAGCTAATGTATCCTCCTTGCTTCTCCATTTTGCACCCAGTGAGTTCCTACAGCTTCTCACGAGTCTTTAATGCGACTAAACCTTTCTTGGTGTAACTGAGAATTCTTGACATTAGGCAAAGACATTTTCATCTGTTTTGTTTTTTTCTTTTACATCTTATTTGAAGCACACAGCTGATATTGCCAGCAGAGCTGGGGCAGCTCAGAACATTTTGGCTTACAATCAGCAGAAAGAATCCCAGCATTCTCATCTTGGCCATTGGGTGTTGTTGACACAGCTGCAGTGAGACATATCAGTGCAGCTGGCAGCTGTATTTCCACAAAAACCTGTCATTTGGAATTCCTTCATCAAACCACATACTTAGAGCTCATATTTCTCCATGTTGTTATATGCATTCAGTGGTCTGACCTCAAGACAAATTTCCCTCTCATCAAAGCCATTTTCCAGTTCAGTCTGAGCCCTCTAACAAAGTAGTCTTTTATTCTTGCATTCTTATGGTTTTTTATTTTCCTTCCATTTATAACAAGTTTAAAAGTTCTCATCCTAAATTATGGACAAATCCTACTGTTAGAAAAATGAGCGCAAGACTTGCTTAGCTAGAGGACCGACTTCGCTAGGCAGAAGATGAGAGCCACCAGAAAAGCCTAGGACAGATGTGGCAAACCTATGGTGCACAGACCACAATTGCTGTGCCGTGTTCCGTCAGGAGCGCACAAACAGGGCCTCAGTTTCAGCTAGCTGCTCCTGCTGCCCAGGCAGCAGGCTGGTTATTAAAGGACTAGAGTAGAGAAGAAGCAAAGGAATAGCCATGGTGTATAGAAAGCAGTTGAAGGAAGATGCTTGATATCAAACTGAGAACTCTTAGAGGGAATTCACCCCCCTGCCTTAATCAATTGCCGGATTACATGTGGTTGACAGGGATCTGGCAGGGTTGTGTCCTTGGTCTGCATTTTGGATACACAGGAGTTGGTAGGTACAGCTCTGACTGTAAGGGAAAGCCTAGTGAGGGCAGATGGTCAGAAAACATTCACCTTCAGCCTCTAGGTCAGTGTCAGAGGCTTTCGTGGCCTTCTCTGCTGAGGCGTCAGCCAGCGACACATGCTCTGGAGGCTCACTGATTTCAGCTGTCTCTTCATTCTGGTCTGCCATGAAACCAAACAGATTCATTTTGTCAGTGCAAGCCCAGCAGAGATGTGACTCCCCAGATGTGACAGACAACCCAAGGCTGTCACTGAAGCTTGTGCCCCTCTTCAGCATGCTCCTTCCCCAGCCACACTTCATGCCCACTGCTCCCTGTGCGTGTGGTGCTGGCCCTGCTGTGGGGATGGGTTCACTCTGGAGCTGCAGGTCTGCAGACTGGCCATGACTTGGCTACTTTTGGAAAGAGCCCTCCCCAAATTCTGCAGCCCATGTGCGGGGGGCTCACGGTTCTCCCACATTGGGTCTTCATTCCCTCATGAGCTGCCTTTCTCCCCTGAGCTCACCAGGCAAAGCAAATTTCCCCTCTTCATCCCATTTCCCCACAAGCTTACAAACCAAACCCACACCAGTTCCTCCTGACTCTCCTGAACTGACTCCCACTTCCCCAGGCACAGGCAGGACACCAGTGGCTGACTTTGCAATCAGACTGGGAATGCTTTGTAGTACTCTTCAAGCATGGCAGAAAAGAAAGTGTCTGAATGCTAGTGTGCATTGGGACTGAGTGTAACTAGATCCATTGGAAGGGATACAGCTTCTCTTGCCTACAATTCATGATTTATTTTATGGCTAGGGGTAAGAAGAATTTGGAGGCTTCTTTTTTTCAAGAGGAATAAATGCATAAAAACAAAAAAAAAGAAGAGTAATTTTGCCAAAGTAATTTCTGGATAATAACATAATACATATTTTTTTCCTACTCTGAGTCTTCCTTTTCATTCCCTATCACTGCTTTTACTACCTCCTTCCCTTACTCCTTATTTCCCTTTAGAGGTCCAGGATATTGACCTGTAATTTTGTACTCTTCTTGGGTGTCACTTAGCATTGATGTGTGATGTGAAGCTTGCAGTTTGGCTGCTCATTCAGACCTACGTGAGGGAACAACTGGCCAGCTGGCACCCACATCATGGTATTTCAACCAGCCCTGCAGCTGCAGCTCCTTTATTAAGAACTTCTCCTTTTGCCAGACTTTATTTATTCAAATGATAGGTTTACTTGCATTACTTTCGTGTGAGAAAGACAAAAGGAAGGGTAAAAAAACGTCTAACTCTCATGTAAAGAACTCATGAGACAAGTAGAACCAAAGATTTGCAACATTATGACAGTACCCACTGATTATCTTTGCTTAATGGCCCTACAATGCTGGAAGTCCTGGCAAAGATAAACTTCCCATGCTGAAGAACAGGTTGTCTCTGCTATACAAAACCCATCCATGATGTATCATCCCCTGAAAACATGGCTGTCATGTGCCCAGTACTTCAGCCAGTCCTGCAGTGTGTGGACTGAGCCTTCTGAGGTAGGTCCAGAAGTGGTCCCTGCACCCCTGTGGAACTGTAGAAATTGAAACTGGTACAGATGATAATACTGTCATTCAAGCAGAAATTTGAAAAGAATTGGATCATGATTATTGGTCTTAAAACCAATGCGGTGGAAAGTGATCAGCTTGGAGACTCCCTGATCACCCTCTCCTTTCCCCAGGTGTTGAGGCTGCAGACACAGCTTTCTGATCAGACTGCCTCATGCATGGCTTGTACCAGTCACAAACCAGGAGCTGAGAAGGGAGTTCACTCCATGGTTTGATGTGCAATTTGTGATGGATGCATCCAGATAACAGCAAATCCATTACCTTGGGCTAGGTTAACAACGCCTGTTCTCTGGCTATGTTGCTTTCTGTTGTAACCTAATTTATGTTGTACAGATATTCAATAAATCACACTAGCAATTTAAACTTCCATAGTTCTGTGAAGCAGAGAAGAACCTGGCAGTTCTGGTTGACAACAGGTTGACCATGAGTCAACAATGTGCCCTTGTGGCCAAGAAGGCCAATGGTATCCTGGGGTGCATTGGGAAAAGTGTGACCAGCAGGTCAAGGAGAGATTCTCCTCCCCCTCTACTCTGCCCTGGTGAGGCCACATCTGGAGTACTAAGTCCAGTTCTGGGCTCTCCAGTTTAAGAAGGACAAGGAATTACTGGAGGGAGTCCAGCGGTGGGTTACGAAGATGATTAGGGGCCTGAAGCATCTTATGAAGAGAGACTGAGAGAGCTGCGTCTGTTCAGCCTGGAGAAGGCTGAGAGGGGAACTTATCAATGGTTGTAAGTATCTCAAGGGTGGGTGTCAAGAGGATGGGACCAGACTCTTTTCAGTGGTGCCAATGGTAGGATGAGGGGCAACAGGCACAGACTGAAGCATAGGAGGTTCCATCTGAATATGAGGAGAAACTTCTTTATTTGAGGGTGCCAGAGCACTGGAACAGGCTGCCCAGAGAAGTTGTGGAGTCTCCTTCTCTGGAGACATTTAAGACCTGCCTGGACACATTCCTGTGCAATCTGCTTTAGGTGAACCTGCTTGAGCAGGTGGGTTGGACTAGAGGTCCAGAGTGTCCAGAGGTCCCTTCCAACCCCAACTATTCTGTGATTCTGTGAACTGCCCAGGTATTTCATAGTGAAAATATTATTTAAGTTAATACTGTCAAAAACCCATGAGAAATTCTAATTTTAATATAATTGTTTGGGCTTGATAGCAGGTAACTAATTTTGTCAGATCCCACTTAAGGAGTGAAAATTTCAAGAGTTCATAGCCAAGAACAGAAACCTAGTTTACAGAAAGGCTATCTAAAAGAGACTAATCCCAAACAGGCAATAAATTGTTATTGCTGGATCAGAAAAAAAAAAAAACAGAGCTACCTTTACAGAAAAATAAGAAACGATATTTAGTCAAATGTCATTTTGAAACAATTAAAAGTATCTGATAAAGGATCTAATCTACTAGAAAAACCATTAGGGAAAATTATTATGTAGCACTTCATAAACTCTAGTTAAATACAGAAAAACAAGAACCGAAGAGAGAAGTCCCATGCATCTGACTACCTTACAGTAATTGAATTATGAAGGAAACTATGAAATTAATTTTTAATGCCTAAGTGACCTGGAGCCTGACTCTGCTGTGTACAAGCACAGCCTGACAGCAGCACGTTCTTGTCAGCCCTGCTTGTCCTCCTGGGTGATGGAGGGGTCAAACAGGATCTGGTCTCACAAGGTCCCCCATGGGCATTAGGGGCAGCTGGGTGGAGTTGCCTGGAAGCTGGTACTGACAAGCCCTCTTCTGATGCATTTTGTTTTTTCCAAGCTGCTCCCAGATGGCAGCTCCTGTCACTGGGTGCTGGCACCCTGGATCCCCGGTCGCCACCATTCTCGTTGCTGCCTGGCTTGGGGAAGGGAAGCCTTCCCACCTGGTGATCAGCCTACGGCAGCAGCAGTCCTTTGGGCTGCTGGTGTTTTCCTTTGGCCATTTCTGACTACTTCTGAAGTGAGTTTGCTAGTAAATAAACACTGCACCTGTGTCCTTCTCAGACTCGTTCTCCATGTCACCACCAGTGAGTTGTGGGTTCATTTGCTTTTTCTCTTCTGTAAATGAGGAGTCCATAGCGACCTCCTAGACCGTGTAAGTTCCTCCCACCTACACACAAAGAGCACAGCTGCCTGGATGTGATTAAAACATCTCCAAGACGAATGGCACCACTTGTAAGATGTGTTCTTGATTTATACTGTTCATGAACAGGAGAATCCCATTTCCTGCTTGCAGGGGCTGGCCAGGTGTCATGAGAAAGCTCTGCAGAGCCTGTGGCTGCCCCGTGCCCCCGTCCTGTCACCACCACCCTTCTGTGACCTCACCTGCACCTTCCATCTCCAAGGGCTGCCATTCAGTTCTGGAAACCCCATTGCTCTGGGATCCCATCAGCTCCCAATAACTGAGAATAGCTGCGGTTTTGGCTGTGAAACCCTCTGAGATGTATTAGAGAGTCGTGCCAGGCTGCTGGTAAGAGTTCTCCTCTCCTTTGAGTTTGTATTCCGGTTTGTACGATTTCATGAGAAAGCCAGACTGTGGTAGTTACAGTCTTAAAGGAGATGCAGATAGAAGGAGTGTATTCACCTTATTAGTCTTGAATAGATTAAGCCTTCCCTTCTGCCAAATTCTCGGTACATTCAGTAATAAAGTGTGGCTTGTAAACATGTCAGCACTTAATGTGACCTCGACTCAAGTACTCATTCATCCCACCAGCTACTGTTGGTGCCAAAATTGGTTTAGTGCTTATTTTACATCATTTATACTGAAGACTTTGTGACCTTTCCTAAGGGGCTAACACCAAAACTGTAACAGACGAGGCTTTCTGACAGGAATTGAACAGAACAAATATGTATGTTTAGAAATCGTTCCATTATGGGTGATGCTCAGTGAACGTTATCTCTTGTACATATTTTGAAGTTTATGTAGCCTACACAGTGTAATATGGGCTATACAGAGAGGAAAAAAAAGTCCATTTTCCCAAGGACAGGGTATTTTTAGTGGTTTTATTCCCCTAGGTTCTACATAAACCTCTCAAGCAGTCCAGTCATTAGAGACCATGGTAGGTTATATTTGGACATAGAACAAAATGCCGCAAAAGCCAGTGGAAGGTTTGACCCTGAAGCAGATGACTGTTGTCAGCTTTGATTTTATTGCCAAAGTTTGTAAATATTTTTTCTTACTGTAGGCCAAACAACTGTGGCTGTCCAGATACTTGCTTGTGTGTGGCACCATCTAACATCCTTCTCCAGTTTCAGTCTGATTATACTGGTGTGGGTTGGGTCTGAAGATACTGTCTTAGATCTTTCCTTTTAAAGAACAGCCTTGTTTTAAATGCCACAGTCATCAGCCCTTAATGTTGTGGGTCCTTCCTCTGAAGAACTCTCTCCATTTTTGGACTAGAAACCAATGATGGTTTCCAGAGGTTTCCTTACTGCAGCAGGAGATGGAAGACCACAGTCCGGTTCTGTGCTTTGCCAGGGACATCTGTGGGTTTTGAGACAAATCCCTATGTCTGTGGTGTTTTATAAATAGGGATTTGAAAATGAGACCGGTGGGATTATTATGTATATACATTATAACATCAGCTCATATCCTAGCTGTGGACACCTATTGTGCTTATCACCATACACAAAAAGGGTAAGAGGCAGGTTGTCCCTCAAAAAGTGTTTTGTCTAAGTATAAACCATGAGATAGCAGCAGGTCACCATCAAGGGGGCAGTCTGGCAGCACTCTACATTCAAATGTGGAATGAAGCAAAACATACAAAACGTGGACTTCAGCCAGGACTCCTCTTTTCATATGAAACTGTCAGTTTCCAACATGTGACTGGTTTCATCTCGCACAGGGCAGTGTGTGCACAGCCAGGTGGGAGGGGGCGATTCTGCAGAGCTGTGGTGACCTGTGGGCAGCACGTTGAGGGAAGGCTCGCTCCCACGGCTGTGTTTCACCCGTCCCCAATGGCGTTTGTCCACACAGAGCTTGCACTCTGCAAAACATAAAATACCATCAACGGTGTTTACAAGGCCTGTGTAATTATTAACTCATCTGGAGCAAATGAGACTTTGCCTAGTGGCTTTCCAGGGGAAAAAATTCCTGGGAATTTTCCTTTCAGTTTGGATTTCCGGAGAACAGGGTGTGAGAACTTTTGTTTGACAACACAAATTTCAGGGTGGTGGGGCCAGAAAGCTGCTGTCACCCAGCTTAGGGTCACAGCTGCTGAACCCCCGGGCATAGCAGCGCTGCAGAGCCCCGTCACCGGGCCTGCCCCGGTGCGCGTCCCCGCGGGGCCGAGCCTGGGCCCCACAGCGAGGCGGGCACGGCCCCACCCCGGCCGGGCTCGACCAGCTGGGGCCGTCCCACCTGTCGGCCGCGTCCTCCCGGGGGCGGCGGCCCGGAGCAGCGCACTAGGAGGGCCAGGCCCGAGCCGGCCGCTAGGCCCTGCGGCGCGGCGGCCCAGCGCGGTGCCGGCCCGGCGCGGTGAGTGCCTGCGCGCCGCCGGGGCTCAGGCCCAGGCCGCGCCGTACGGCCGCTGCTGAGGCGGGGCCGACGCGCCGACTCGCCGGGGCCGGGCCGGGGGCGGTGGAGGCCGAGCCGCGTCGGGCGGTATGATCGGCACCGTGCTCTGCTACGTGCTGCTGCCGGCGGCGCGGCTCCTCCGGGCCCTCCGAGGTAACCCGGCCCCGGGCGGGCGGCGGCAGGAATCGGGGGAGGCGGCGGCGGGGGCCCGCAGGGGCGGGGTGCGACTGCTTCTCGCCTCCCCCGCCCCGGCCCGGCCTGCGGGGGATGCTGCCGGACGTGCCTCGGCGGTTGGGAGCCAGCGTCCTGCTGGCCGCCCCGTAGTTCCCTGAGCCCTTCGCCCCAGGCGGCAGGAGAGGCGGGTGGGGGCCCGGGCTGCTGCCCGAGGTGCCGTCGGCACTTGTGCCGGGCCGGGGCGGCGCGGGGGCTCGGTTTGTGGAGGGAAGAAGGGCCGACTGTTGTGCAGCAGCGGCGGGTGCAATCTGCGGGGAGGCCCGAGCCTCCTGCCCCGACCTGCGCTGCGGGTTTGGGGAGGTCTTTGGAGATGGGCTGCTCTGAGGTCTGTGACTGCCCGAGGACCAGCAGGTGACTCGTGGATGGACTCTTGCTTTGCGTGCATCAGTGTTTCACTTAGTTTCCTAGATCGGTACAGCTGCTTCATAGTCGCTGGTGACTGTGCTGGTGTAAAACCACCCTCCTGCCTGAACGTGACCCCAGGCCTGTAGCAGCCACCAGCACACCGTGGTCATAGTGAGCAGCTACCTGTCACCTCTCAAATTCAGCTCCCATCCTACAGTAACAGGCTCTTGTAACAGCTGTGCCTGGCTGGTCGTGTGCGAAAATATAACTTGGGTACAGTGGTGTTTCTGATGTTCATTAACTGAATTACAAAACTATGGAGAGAAGTATGGTTCTTAAAGCCCCATTTATGACACATACAGAAGGCTTTGACACAAAAAATACAGTAAAAGCTTAAACAGATGTTGCTGACTCCTGTATGTTACGGCTCTGGCTGACTGGCTGTCACAGGGATATAGCAGCAAAAAAGTGATCTGTAGACAACAAAAACTGATAAGTCAACAGTAGGGACCGGTGTCTGCCCAGGATTCATAGCAAAACGTAAATGCTGTTGTCTCTTATATAGGTACAAGTGAAAAGAGTCCCTTTCTTTTTCTACTTTACCCTGCCAATATTAGTATATTCAAGTGTTACATTAACAGCAATGTTTTTAAAATTTGTTACCGTGGGTGTCAGTAATTAGGTGATCTGTAATTCTTACCAGGACTACTTCTGTGTATACATTATCTCTAATAATGCTTTTAACTCCACATGTTGGTCCCTCGGTGTCTTTAATTTTAATCTCTTAATAACAGAACAGTTTTTCTTCTGCAACACATTCTTGTGATATGTTTGATTCTCTTAGCTGAGCACTACTTTCTTAGTCAATCTTTGGAAAGAAACTTGCTCCAAGTGGTCATCTGCAAGAGCCTGGCTTCTTATTCTGTGCCCCCATCAGCTGACTTCCACAATCTGTACGTTTACATGTGTTGCTGAGAGCTGGTGGTTTCCACAAGGCCTTTTAGCTTGGCTGACTGGCTGCGGCACTACAGAAGTTGCATTCTCTAGAGTTGGTAAAGCCGTAGCCATCCTATACAGGTTCCGTGACTTTGACTATCATAAATAGACCTGGACTGCGGGTTAGTGTTCAGGAAGAGGCAGGGTAAGTTATTCAGACTGTAACTGTTTTTCTTCAGAGAAGTAATTTGTTTGGGTTCCCATACTGAATAGTTGTATTGCACAGAGTTATAGCAAACATATAGGAAAAAGAAAAGAGTGAGAAAGGTTTTCCTTCTGTCTTATGTTGGTTTTGTTTGTTTTTAAATGGCAGATGCTTTCTTTACCTGTCGAAAGAATGTGCTTCTGGCGAAGAGCACGTCCACCCAGATAGAAGGCGTCTTTGCTGCGACGAGAGGAAGGTTGGTCCCAGAAGAGCAAGAAGCCCTTCTGCAGCAGTGGCTGGAAGAAGGAGCAGGGAATTCACCAGCCGATGAGAGTGCTCCAGCAGTGGGGAAAGTATCAGTTACACTCACTAGTGACTGGTTAGAAGGTTCAGAGCTATTGATGACTAGCCTCAGTGACCTGAATTTGGCTCCAGAAGTCACCCAGTGTGCTGGTCAGCAGCTCGCAGAGCTCCATGCCTTGGCTTCTTCAGAACCACAAGATGATGCAGCGACTGAACTGGTAAAATTACCAGCAGAGGAAACAGTGGCTGTAGCAGACAGTGCCCCTTGGGCAGCTGTGGCGCCACAGACGGATCACCAGGTAGCTGGCTGTGGCACAATTGATGTGAACGTGCAGAATGAAGACCCAGCTGTGCTGGCCTGGAGTTTAGCGCTTGATGAAGAGACAGTGCCAACAGAGCCCCCAGCCTGGCTCATTCAGGATACGGTGCAATTTTGTCCTCTCCTGACAGAGGTACCCTACCATGGTCAGTAGTAACAGCTCTGAATCTAATGATAGGGTTGGAATTTACATTTGTAGTGAATGTGGTCAGGTTCTTGTGTCTGGGCTTGCTGTCAGTAAGACATTGCTTGTATCTGTCCATGCAGAATTGACAGGATCTGCTACTGAAAGCTGTAAAGTGAGTTTTTGCTGAGGAAGGGCTGGTCGCAGCTAGTAGTCTCTGTGCTAAGACCATCTGGTCTGAACATCAATGTATGTTCATTTCCCGGGAACTATTCCCAAGTACTGGCTTTATAATATAAAAAGCACCCAAAAGCTGGTCGGGTGTTTCAGTATGCTGGACTGTGGTCTCGTGTTATGTCAGCCCCATTGGCAGCTATCCAAGGGCATCCAAAAAGAGCACCTGATAACCAGATTGGGTGATGGTTTACTCAGAGACTAGAATACCCTAGCTCAGAGAATAAGAATGGCAATTTTCTGGGTCCCTGGGAAACAAAACTGTTGGCAGGGTATTCAGCATGGCTGTAACTTGGCTTTTTGTCTCTTGCATGTAGATATTTTATGGAGAGACTGGGAGGATCTTTCTGTCCAGCCCTCTGTGCTAGAACAGGTCTCAAAAAGCACTCCTCTCTTTGAATTTCGAGTCATGTCTTACAACATCCTTGCCCAGGACCTGGTGGAGCAGGGTCTTGATCTCTATCTACACTGTCATCCAGACATCCTGAACTGGAACTACCGCCTTCCAAACCTTTTGCAAGAGATCCAGCACTGGGATCCTGATGTGAGTATGACTTGGCCGTTCTCACGTCAGTGCCACCAGAATTTGAATTCCTTGTTTGATCTAACAGTTCAAAAAAAAAAAAAAAAAATAGTGGGTGGGAAATCCTTATGATATGCTGATATGCTACCTGCTTGGTAACTGAACACTGATTCCTCTGAGAGTGTTAGAGGCATTGTACATATGTTTTATTTGTGTGTCTATCTTGCTTTGATTGTGTTACTGTAGAAAATAGTCATACTTTGATAGCAGGGCTTAACTTCGTTAAACAGCAGAAGTAGAAAAAGAAGAGATAACGAAAGGACCGAGTTTATAAGGCAGCACAGGAGGGGTAGACTGCATAGAAGAGGACTTTATGATTTCTGTGTTACTTGAGTCCTCTTTGTGTGATGAAGGATCTTCTGCCTTGTCATCAGAAAACTGAATAATAAGCTAATGTGACCCAGAAAGTTATTGCTCTCTATCTGCAAAGTACAGGACAGAGTTGCAGTGATGACCTTTCTGGTTGCAGGGTTGGTATGTGAGTATACTTTCCACTTTCTTCCTTCCCCAAAACAAGGTAACTAGCAAATGCTGGTGGAGCGAGTGAGGTTTCTGCCTTCCTTCCAGGTTTTGTGTCTGCAGGAGGTGCAAGAGAACCATTACCAGGAGCAGCTGGAACCAGCATTCAAGGAGATGGGTACGTCCTGCTTTTGTGTTTGTACCTCCAGCTCATGGGACTGGCCCAGCAGTGCTTCCCGCTTATCGTCTTCAGAGCACTTGCTGTGGAGAGAGCTCTTTCTGTTTGTTGGGTGGGTGCTAGCTCAACTTCTGAACTGTCTGCCTAGACCCATACGCTTTCTTTTGTAACTGATCTTTCTCAGAGTTGACAGATCAGAGTAGCAAAATTGAGAGGGTCCTAGGAGGACAAGGAGAGAAAATACCCTCAGTGATAGTGATAAACTGTGATTATTGGCACAAAATAGGGTATAGTGCTGTACCCAGATGTAGTAGGAACCTCTTCTGCTACATAGACTTGCTGAACTCCTCAGCTGATGTGGGGATCCTGAGGTAGTGACTAGATAAACCTTTAAATAGGTGATGGTTTCTTTTCAGGCTTTGCATGCTTCTATAAACGAAGAACTGGGACGAAGACAGATGGCTGTGCTGTGTGCTATAAGCACAGCAGGTTCCAGCTGATCAACCACAGCCCCATAGAATACTTCCGTCCTGGCCTGGAGGTCCTCAATCGGGATAATGTGGGCTTGGTGCTGCTGCTGCAGCCTCTGCTCCCAGAGGGCCTGGATCTGAAGACAGTCAGTCCTTTGTGTGTTGCCAACACTCATGTGTTGTTTAATCCCCGGCGGGGAGATATCAAACTGGCCCAGATGGCCGTGCTTCTAGCAGAGATCGACAAGATTGCTAAAACTACTGAAGGCAGCTATTATCCTGTCATCTTGTGTGGAGACCTGAATTCTGTACCCGATTCTCCACTCTACAAATTCATCCGGAATGGTGAACTTTCCTACCATGGGATGCCAGCCTGGAAGGTAGGTGCCAGCCAGAACTGGGATGGGGTAGCACTTTATTGCATGCTGCTAGAGAAATGCATGGCTGCATGCTTTATCTCATGAGGAAATAGTTTCAATATTGAATGCAGTTATACAGCAGTCTTCTCCAATGCCTCCAGCACTGTTGGGGAAAGAAGTGGACAAATGTGTACGTATTGTTTCCATAACTGCTCTTTTGGTTTCTTTTGAGGCAGACCAGTGATAATAGACCACTTAATTTCAGGTTCTGGCTCCCTTTTTGCTATGAGATTTCAGTGCCTAGGTGACTGGAAGCATAGGGAAACAGAACTCAACAGAGACTTACTGGAATTTTACGTGCATATTTGATCTGAAAAGTTAGAAATGGGAACCTGTGCTTGAGTCTTGTGTGGTTACCTGTTACTGTATGTCTATGATCAAATCCACCCAAGGGTTTTGAGGGAGCTGGCAGAGGTGCTCACCAAGCCTCTTTCAATTATTATCAGCAGTCCTGGCTAGCTGGGGAGGTCCCAGTTGACTGGAAAGTTGGCAAATATGACACCCTGAAGGAGAATCTGGGGAATTACAGGCCTGTCTGTCTGACCTTTGTGCCAGGGAAGATTGTGGAGCAGATCATCCTGAGTGCCATCACACAGCACATGCAGGACAACCATATGATCAGGCCCAGTCAGCATGGATTTATGAAAAGCAGGTCCTGCTTGACTAAACCTGATCTTCTATGACAAGGTGACCTGCTTAGTGAATGAAGTAAAGTCTGTAGATGTTGTGTACCTAGACTTTAGTAAAGGCTTTGACACTGTTTCACACAGCATTCTCCTGGAGGAGCTGGCAGCTCATGGCCTGGATGGGTGTACTCTTGGCTGGGTAGAGAACTGACTGGTTGGCCGTGCTCAAAGAGTTGTGGTGAATGGAACCAAATCCAGTTGGTGGCCAGCCACGAATGGTGTTCCCCAGGGCTCAGTATTGGGGCCAGTTCTGTTTAATCTCTTTATCAGTGATCTGGATGAGGGGATCGAGTGCACCCTTAGTAAGTTTGCAGATGACACCAAATTGGGTGAGAGTGTTGATCTTCTGCAGGGTAGGATGGCCATACAGAGGGGTGTGGACCAGCTGGATCATTGGATTGAGGCCAGTTGTATGGGGTTCAACAAGGCCAAGTGCCCGGTCCTGCACTTGGGTCACAACAACCCCAGGCAGCACTACAGGCTCGGAAGAGTGGCTGGAAAACTGCCTGTCAGAAAAGGACCTGGGGGTGTTGGTTGATGGCAGCTGAATATGAGCCAGCAGCATGCCCAGGTGGCCAGAAAGGCCAACAGCATCCTGGCTTGTATCACTGTCTACAACTACCTGAAAGGAGGTTGTAGCATGGAGGGTGTTGGTCTCCCAAGTAGCAAGTGATAGGACGAGAGGAGATGGTCTCAAGTTGCTACAGGGGAGGTTCAGATTGGATATTAGTGAAAATTTCTTCACAGAAATTGTTGTCAGGCATTGGAATGTGCTGCCCAGGGAACTGATTGAATCACCATGTCTGGAGGTGTTTGAAAGACGTGTAGATTAGGTTCTTAGGGACATGGTTTAGTGAAGGGGTATCAGACTCATTTTCACTGGGGGCCACATCAGCCTCGCAGTTGCCTTCAAAGGGCTGAATGTAATTTTAGGACTGTATAAATTTACAGTTTACTGGCACTAAACCAGTTTAAACGGTCGGACTTAATGATCTTGAGGATCTCTTCCAACCAAAATGATTCTAAATACATTATTGGCTTTCAAGCTAAATCATCAGTTCAGTAATAGATGCCTGCAAAGAATCTTGGTCAGGTAACTTCTAGCTAATTGTGTCTGTCCCCGACAGCTCAAGGTTTATTATGTCAGCACCACACTCTGAATAGCTTAATTCATGCCTTTCTATGAGTGCGTTCTTGGCAAGTGTATATATGTGCGTTGTCTGTGGCTTGCAAAAGTTCTGCTCTGTGTTGCCGATGTTTCCTCTTCTGTTTGTGGCCCCTTTGCAGGTGTCTGGTCAGGAAGACTTTTCCCAACAGTTATATTCACGGAAGCTGCAGTCCCCACTGTTGCCGAGCTCACTGGGTATAACAGACAACTGCCAATATGTCACCCTGTGCCAGCCAAAGAAACTAGGTGAGCTCTGGTGTGCACTGACAACATGAGTTTGCTGAGAATGGGCAATTTGTGGGCCTTGCTGTCTCTCTGAGTAGCTTGAGCATGTGTTGCATGATGCGCTCAGCAAAGATTCCCTTCTGTTTCCTTGGTAAATAAATTAAATTTGTTTTTTTGGAGTCTATTGCTGTAGCCCAGTTTCTGCCATTTTCTTTCTCTAGTTGGGAGCTGAGTGTTCACCTACCAGTAACCACTGCCCTCTGTATCTCTTTCATATTCCCAGACTCAGCTTTTGTGCAGTTGTAAACCTTTTTCAGTAGGCACAGCTTGCAGCTGCAGGTGTTTGTGGGAGCAGTTTTGGGCAGTATTTGCACACCACTATTAAAAATATTGTTCCTAAGAGCACCGTTACAATCATGGCTGTTCTTTACTGTTCTTAGAGTGGATTAAAAAAAATTGAAGCCGTGCACATTAAATAGCTTTTGCTGGAATCTTGAACATAGAACTTGTATTCAACCGGATCTCCAGAATTTTTTTTCTTTTTGGCAGACATTTCCTTGACTTATCACACTAGCTGATCTGCTTACAAGTCCCTTGAGCTTGTGGTGTCTCAGAGGCAACATTCTTAATTTGTTTCATCAAGGTGCTGACCATGACTGTTGCATTAGCTAAAGGGGTAGCAGTAACTGTGTTCTGTTCTGCTACATTTACACATGTGTTCTGTTCTACATTTAGGTTATTAAGTGATTCCAATCCTCATGGTATCAGACTACTTGGACACAAAAACCTCCCTCATACTGAAGAGGTCTGAAGATCTAAAGATTATGCAGATGTTCCCTATAGATGTGACTTTGCTGCAGTTATTTTTTTCTTTTAACTTGTATTTTTCTCTGCAGGCAGACGTAAATACAGCCGGAACTTTCTGCTCCAGTTTCATTTTTGTGATGTTGCTTGTGAACGACCACCACACCTGGTCCTCTTGGAAGGTGTGACAGATGCTAAACCAGGTATTAATGGGAGATTTTTCAGCTTGTTACTCTCCTAGCTGGATTTAGTGAAAATGCGAGGTGGAGGTAATACCTGGTGAGAAAAGGGGAAGTCAGAAGGGTGTCTTCTGTGGCTGTGTGATTACTAATGGATTCCATGAGAGCTCAGAGGAGTACAGTCTTATCACCCTCATACATGCCAACGGTATTTCTTGAGATAGACTGCGATTCAGCTTATTTTGAAGTCTTATAAAGTTTTTTTTTTGGAGTTTCTTATAAAGTGAAAAATATATATATATGTGTACATTTTTTTTTCTCCTTCAAGATTTTTGGTGAGGGAGGACAAACCTGAAGACTGTAATGTCACAATGGCCACAACATAAATGTCTCTGGATGCTGGTACCCAGTAGACACTGCCTCACCACTGGGCCTCGTGGCATGGCTGGTTCTGCTCTCTCCATTTATTTTCTGCCTTTCTAGGCAACCTTTGAGTAAGCTGTAGGCTAAGGCAAATGAGCTTGATTTGAGAGCAAAGGTTGAAATATCCTGAGCTTTGATAATAAATGCCTTAAGGGCATGTTCTTACCAGGACAGAATATGACTTCTCAGGTGTTTGCTCTGGTCTGCTCTTAGGATGTTCCTGTTAGTCTTAGAGCTGGAGTTTCCTTTGAATATTTTTCTTTAAGGTGCCTGTGACTGGAAGCTATCTGCTCTTCTTGGGCAAAAAGATGCATTTGGTCTCAAGAGAAGCTTCTCAGACTGGGGATGAGCAGCCTCTTCCAGGATCTGTGTAAGTCTGGCTGGAATCTCTTTGCTCCTTTGCAGACCGCCCTGCACACTGGCCCAAGCCTGCTGTCATGGTGAAAGACCCTGATCCCCAGCCATTCGTCCCAAGGTAATTTGGTGCATCTTCAGTGGCCCCACTCTTTGAGCCCAGTTTCATTTTCCTGAGCACTGAAAATCTGGCTGAAAGTAAACACTGAAATGAATATGAGGGTGGTGGAGAGCAAGGAGTGCTGTCTGGAAGAGCCAGACCTACCCAGGGTTGTCCCAGCAACTGGGCGCTGCTCTGTCCGTGTTGTAAGGTTGACAATGAAGGACATAGACAGGTACTGGAGGCAAAGGAAGTCCATAGTCTTTGGTGTAAGTGGAGTGAATAATTCTGAAAGACTGTTTTTTGTGTGTTCACAAAATAAAAATAGTTTAGCCAGTTGCATCAGCAAGGGAACATCCAACTTAAACTGTGAGTGCGGTGCTGAACACTGCATTGTTCTCTTTCCTTCCTTGGTAAACGATGGCTGTTCATGTGCAGGTCTTCAGGCATTATCCAGCATGGCCTCAACCTGACCTCCGTCTACAGCCACTTCCTGCCACAGAGGGGACGCCCGGAGGTCACAACAATGCCCATGGGCCTTGGAGCCACTGTTGATTATATCTTCTACTCAGCAGAGCCCGTGGAGAATAGGAACAGAGGGGGTGAGTGTGACAGTGCGGGGCTTATCCCTGTGATGTTGGGAGAGGGCTGTGAGGCATGTCAGCATGCAGCTCGGTGTTGGGCGGTGCATTTCATTAAGTTGGGTTGGATCTACAGGGCGTGACTTGGGCTGAAATGATGCACAAAGTGGAAGCAACATTTGCTCAGGTATCATGAGAAGACGCTTAATCTTTGCTGTAGAAAAACTGAAGCTGCTCAGCTTAGGTTCATGTAGACTTTCGAGGAAGCTGCAACAGAATGGATGCTGTTCTTCTGTATAAGTATCTTACCTGTGCTCTTGGTAACAGGCAATGTTGGGTCCAAAGTTCAAGGCTTGGACTTCTGGTCTGATTGAGACCACACACGGGCCTTAGGATGTGGTGAATGTGGTTACAGTGGCACCACCACCTTTGCTCCCTGAAACATGAGATACATGGATGAAAGACTGCCTGTAAATGCATCCAGGAACTGTCTCTGACCTGGTTTGGATCATGTCAGAATCAGTTTTGGGGAGGAGATTAGGAATGAAGAGATGAATTCCTCTTCCTCAGAGAATCTGAAGCTATTGCTGGGACTTAGTTCCATGAATGGAACTACCAGTTTAAGCAACTGCCTGATCAATTTAGTGTATACTCTATTCCTGTGCCTGCAAGTATATGAAAACATTGAACAGCAGTATTATAGGATGCTCACTGCTTTTATGTCTAGGCTCAAAGGTGCATGCAGTGTTTGTGCAGGCACTCTTCGTTCATCAGGAAAACAAGAGGAAAGCATTGACAAGCATCCTCCTGTGACTGTAAAGAGTTAATATACAGCACCAGTCTCTGGCTGATGTTTCCATTTTCTTTGTCAGGTCGCAGGCTGTACCAGGATGGAGCCCTGAAGCTGCTTGGCCGCCTTTCCCTTCTGTCTGAAGATGTTCTGTTGATGGCAAATGGCTTACCAAATCCTTTTTGTTCATCTGATCATCTCTGCCTGCTCGCGAGCTTTGGCTTGGAGATCTCCAGCCTCACAGAGAGTTAGTGTTGGTTCCCTTTCCCTAGAGAAAAGCTGTTCTGAATACAGCAGATGAGGCTCTGGATTGCACCACCTGCTTGCAAGAAAACTCTTTTCCTTGCCATGCCCTAAAAGTCCTTTTCTCCCCTCATACCCTCACAAAAAGCAGGGATGGGACAGTTGGGGTGCTTTTTGCGTTGGTATTTTGTGGGTTTCTGCAAAGCTGAGCTGTGTTCCCAGTGGGCTTCCAGTTGTATTCAAGCATTGCCATCTCTAAAAGGGATCCTTGTTCCACTGCTTTGTTCAGCAGATGTTTTAGTGTTGCAGGAACCAGCATGACTCCCATGTTTGTTTGTCCCTATCTGAGATCTTCAAGGAGCTGGAAAAGAGCGGACAACGCTGCCTACTTCTGACTAGTTAATTGCCACCAAGGAGCAGTGGATGCACATGCCAGTATTCTTTCACACCAGAACAATGGTTGGTTTAATTTGTCGGTGATAGTTTATGTATGAAGTATAGTCCTTTTAGGACTAGTTGTTGTGTTGCCTTTGAGAGTGTTGGCTCTGCTGTTTGGGAATGGCTTTTACTTTGTAATGTGTAAGGACTGCCTTGCTGCAGAAATGTTTGTGTAGTAGAGCAGTTTCTACAAGAAGCTGCCTGCTGTAACTAGTGGACCAGGGAATGGGATTGTCAGGAGTAGAGCCAGGGGTTCTGCAGAGCCACCCGCAGGAGCTCTAGAACTGCAGCAAAAGCTTAGAAGCCTTGGGGAAGGCACTCTTCCTTTTTAACAGTCTCAGAACATTACATAGTTTGGCACACGTAGGAAAAATACTTACAATCCTCCCAGTGAATATCAGGTGGAAAAAGTTGTCCTGTAAGGCATGACAGCCCCAGGACTGTATAGGTCTGGGAGGTCCCAAAAGCAAGATGAAAATGGAAGGCATGTGAGAGGCAGCAGAGCCATCAGATGGAAGAACTGATACTTGTCACTTGCCCAGTTCTTTCTCTGTGCCCTCCCTATTGCATTCAGCCTAGCAGGGGTCAGATAGCCAACCTGTAGCATCTTGCTGCGCCAGACTGAAGCTGGTGGTACTGCCTTCTTCTGGAGCCAGCCCTGTTTTTGTAGGTAGAACTTGTACTGACTCCTGTCTCTGGGCAGGTGTTGGGACGGAGAGGACGGCTGTGTAGCATGGAGCCAGCTTGTCAGTCGCTTGGGTCCCAATGTACCTTCGGTGTCCTATCAATGTACTTTTGTCAGCAGTGGCTTGGCCTGTACAAAAACAATAGAACTATGCCTGTTCCTAGGACAGATTCCCCAGTTCAGCCTGACATTTGGTGCTCGGTTTTTCCCTGAGAGATGAAAGCAATATTGGTGGAAACATTATCAATCTTCTGTTTACAAATGAGGCAGGGAAATCTGGTCCCACTTCAGGTTTTTGTGGGAAGGTACGAGGAGACTTGAAATATTGTTTTCTCTTCCTGTGTTATATTGGGGGACTTTCATATTTTAAATGTTCCTTTCTGTATTGAAAAATATTTTTTTTCTAATATAAGACCCCACAAAGTAACTGCAGCACCTTGTGCTCTTAGCAGCTGAACACTCGGAGGACTTGCTCAATGAGGCTTTGCTGGCTGGGACGTGAAAGAGGAGAGGACAAATGAGCTACATGTGGTAGTAGTAATGAGGGTTGGAGAGAGGGAAGAAGTGGGCCTAGCTGTTGCCTCCCAGCACATCCCCAGATCTCGGAGGTGGTTTATTTGGCATTGGGCTTGTCTTGCAAAATGGTTTGCATTCAGGAGCCCTTCCCGTCCTCCCAAAGAAAGTAAGTACTGCTGATCTTTTACAGCTCACTTCTGTAAACTCTACAGAAACAAGAGGGGTGTGTGTGGGTTGTGTTCTGTGCCCATATGATTGTGTCGGGACTGCATGTTTCCTTCTTGCCCCTGCCAGATGGTGTGGTATTTGCCTGGTGATGTGTGGATGGCTTTTGCTACCCCAGTTGGGATAACATGCAGGAGTCTGTATAAGTGAATGGCAATCTGGGGGGTGAATAAGTCTGAAGCTTTGCTTGCCCTTAGTTTCACAGGTAATGGTTCTGGGGTGACACTGGTGTTCGTACATGGGGAGCGATGCAGATCTGTGTGTTTCTATGGCTCTGTTTGGCTGACAGTTGCAGTAATTTCTCCAAGTACTCTTATTCTGATTTTGTGATTGGTTGTATTTGTAAAGGTAGGGGAGGAAAGGGAAATCACTGAACTGAGAGGTTTAGTTTCTGCCAGGCTTGAAAAGAGGTTGCCAAAAAGCAGCCTGGTTGCAAATAACATCCTCCAGCTGGTAACGTTGTAATAGGAAACTTGGAAGACACTAAGGGTTTAAAAGCAACCACCCAAAAGCAAAACAAAACCCACTGTGACACATAGTGTTGGCACCTACAACTTGGGCAGTTTGCTTTGGTTGTAATTGCTGGCTGGGTCTGGTGGGCAGTTGATGGGGGTGTGCATGTTTCTGTGAACGCAGCCCTCCTGCTCCACCCGTTGCATCAAGCTAATGCTCCCTCTTTCAGTACATGGAATAGTATGGAATGAACTTGGAATGGTTAGGTTGTTGAACACTGGAGGTGGAGTCGTGTGCTGAGAAACCACAGGACAATGCCTGCAAGTCCTCTGATTCTGCCTTCTGAAGGTCAGAAAGCTCCCAGAGGGACCTGGAGCTCCCAAGATCCTGGCTCACACTTGCTTCCTTGGGTGTTCATAGGTGAAACTGTTGTGTTGCGAGTGTCTGCATACAGACACACAGAGTTGAGGAGTCAGTCGCTGTGGCTGTTTTGATGAATGTCCCTGAAGCTCTGCTATAGACCACTTCAGAGCTGACCTATTTTAGGAAAGAAAAAAACCCCTGTGTTCTAGAGCAATTTGAAGTTAACACCAAATGGATCTGGAGACCTGTGAATGCCTCTGGCTGTGGGCGACTATAGGAGAAGTTTGGAGGTGGGACTGGGGCAAAGAGTCCCTACCACTAAAACAGCAACTGCTATATAGCTATAGCAAGAAAACAGTGTGTTCTGTGATGCTTAGAGAAGAGCTCACAGTGATGTAAGAAGAGGCTGTGATAATGAACAACTTGTGGTGGGAAGCAGAACTAAGATTCCAGATGTAGCTCTTAACACTGTTTCCTGACCTAAATGCACGGCTAGTTGTCATTAGCACAGCTTTCTGATGAACTACAGAGGGGTCTGTAAATGACTGTGAAAGTGGAACAGGAATATCTGTTGTATTCAGAAAGGGAAGGTATCATGGAGGTAGGATCATCTACATCAGTAGTGATGTTGAGCTCAAGGAGACTGGTACTTAGGGGAAGGGATGCCAGAGACCACTGGCAGTGTGGATACATACCCTGTGACCAGTGTCCTAAGCTGCGGGAGCATGCAGCTGTTGAGGAAAACGCGTATTTGACACAGTATCTTTGCTAGACAACAGCTTACTTTGCATCACAGCTGCTAGTTGGTATTTAATTATGCTATTTAGATAGAAGTTGGACTTCCTTCACTTTCTCAGAGTTTTAAGTTCATCAGTTCAGGAGAATGCCCTTTATAATCAGTTTTCCCAATTACATGGGATGGGAGGAGTGGTAAACAATATGATTGTTCTAGGGTTTTTTTCTCAATAAATGAAACTTGGCTGCTGCTTGAGGTCATTCTCCCTGCCTTTTTCTTATGAGGTATCTCTCCAGCAGCTGTTTTCCCATGACTGCTATATCCAGCAGCTGTATTTCTTCAGTTAAAAGCTATGGGTGGAGTTCTTTAGGGCTAAGTTTTATTATAAACTCAATATTTAAATAGCATCAAGATGTAAGATAGTGGTTTCTCTCACCCCTTAACTCTTAAGAGTGGGAAGGATGGGAGCTCTGAAATCAACACTTGGATGGGAATAATTCTTGTTATATGAAACAAAAATACAAGTTTATCATTAATGCCACCTGTATGCCACCTGTTTTGTGAAGCACAGGAGAACTCTGAAATATACTTGACCTTAAATCCTCTTCACTCAGGAGTCTTGTAGAGGTTCTAAGAACAGTTCAGCATCTCGGAGAGAATCTCTTTTAAGAAGCGATCAAGGTACGTGCACTGCTTCGAATGATATTTGAGAGTGAAGTTGGCAAACAGTCTGCAAAGCAGGGTGTCACTACAGTGCAGTTTCTTCTCCTGTTGCCACCACCTCAGTAATAAACATATATTGGATGTACCGTTAGGAATTTGCAGAGTATCCATGATTCACCCAAATGCAGATTAAGCCTTCTGTGGCTCACCTAAAGGAGCTCAGAAGCCTTAGTGGGACACCATCTCCTTTCCGTAGGCTTCCTGGTGTGCAAGGTAATTGGATTGCTGGCTGCGACCTGCTCCTTACCAGACCGCAGCTGCCTGGCCTTTAGCGTTTTCCACAGCGCTGTCAGGCTGCAATGCGCAGGCTGCATGATCATTGCCATTGAATGGCGTTTCAAGGTATATACAGAAAATTAGTTTCTGTAGAGAACACACCTGCTATATGATAACCAAGATGATTGATTTAACAGCTGCCATGCCTAAAGCTCCTTCCTTTTGTCAGCTGTACAAGTTTGGCTTCTGTCGAGGCAGATTATCCTCCAACTTCCACTGAAAATGTCATTCTAGTCTTGAAACTCTTTTTCCTTTTATTTTTAAATTTATTTATTTCAGACCTAGACTGCACATTCTTGTGCTCTAAGGGAATAGGAATGCTGAGTAGTGGAGCTGAAAGTTTTTTCCTAACTTCGGTTAAACAAACACAGCAGCTTTCAAGGTGCTGAGGTGGCAACTGGGAGAAGGACTGGCATACTGGCATGTGCTACAACAACAGATGCATTTGTTCCATCCAGTCTTTCCTTTCATACATACAAAAAACTTGACTTCAAGCCTTAGCAATGCTATTTGGTGTTTCAGTCTTTTCTTTCTGGATGGAAAGCCTTCTGCAGCGGTCCTAAGTTTATTCAGTTATTGTCCACTTTCAGGAGCCGCTTCTGAGTGGGGAGTAAATGAATGCAGTAGTTACTCTAAAGCTACTTCTCTCTTCCCTTCCTCCTCCTGAGTAAGGCTGGAGGTAGAATAGCAATCATTCTTTGCCAAAATAAAAACATAAACCAAGAAAGCCAGCTCAGCTGACTTCCCTGAAAACTGTAACAGCCTGCTGTCCACAGCATGCCGTGTGCCTTTGCCTTCCATAATCCTGCAGTGAATCCAGCATGAATGGTGCTCTTAAGGCTCAGTCTCCCTCTCATTAATAGATATCCATTTGGTTTTAGGCATGTGAGAGCCTTAAGTTTTGCAGTCTTGGGCTTCTCAGCATAGTAGCTGACTGGGTTGTGGGGTGGTGTGTTTTTTTTTTTCACTAAGGTCCAAGTGGTATAATCTCTAACTGACTTAAAAACCTATAACAGTGGAAACTATCAGTAGCAGGAGGGAAAGCCTGATCTAAGAGGCAGCAGAAAGTCTTATTTTTAATCTCAACTGTGGCCAAGTCACTGTTTTGCCTTTCTCACTCCATTGGCTAGCTAGCAATCACCCTGACCTATGTATCTATAGGGGATTTAGGAGTTTCCTGCTTTTTAGCAAAATCTCTAAGACATGGGACAGAGGGTATTTTCAAGCAAGCATCTGAAGTAAAGGTTTATAGAAGTCACAGCATTTTAGTCTTTTTTTGCTAATATTATTAGTCTTTTAAGTATTTAACGGGAGCAAGAAGCCTTCTGCTGCTGAAGTCTGTTGTCAACTCCCAGGCTTGAGCACAGGCCATGCAGGCTTATGAAGTGGCTACTCCCTTTTGTCTCTTCATACCACCTGCTAGGTCCTGTGCAAATACTTCCTCTCAGAGCAGAAGTTGTTAATATAATTAACTTAGCCAAGAGGAACTATAGCATGTGCCATTCTCTTTGGAGTAGCAGGTTAGGGGCTGTTTATTCCTCTCCTCTACACACTGCAGGCCTGCCTACATCCTGGCCCTGGTCCCAGCTATTACTCATTTCCCTAGAGAGCAGGGGTATGTTATGCCTGAAAGATGATAGTCTGAATAAAGTTGGATCCCCCTTGCTTGGGAAACACAGCTGACTGTCCTTCATTAACCCAGCATTTGTCTTGAGAAGTCTGGTGAGGTCATTAGTTTAGAAGGCCACTAAACTACAGAGCTTAAGCAGAATTGCTTTTCAGGCTGCTAAGGGAGACTGGATCCTGAAGGGTAGTGCAGTGCAAGCAGAGGCTTGTGTTAACCCTTACTGTATTGTTTCAAAAACTGAAATTTCTGTTGCTGCATCCACTGACTTTTTTTTTCCATCCAGCCTGACTGATGGCAGTTCAAGAGGAAACAATGAGTTTTACCCTTTGCTACACAGCCACATACACACTTACTCTCTGGCAGCTGCCTTTGTGTGTACAGACATACTTACCTGTGTACAGACACACTCACCTGTTCAGGTGACTGAAGGAGAATGAGGTTTCTTCCATGTCCACTGTGTTTCAAGTACAGGGCTTCTAAACATAATCTGTGTGATACCATCCCTTAAGGCTGTGCCTTTGACTTCTCAGATAACTTACAATGGGAAAGTTTAAATTGGAAAGAAAGACAGTACTTTCATCTTGTTTTCTCTGCACAAGCTGAGAGCAGTACAGAGGGAATTTTATTGTTTAAATGTCAAAGGAAACAGGAGGAAGTATCAATGTGAGGGCTATGGGAAGTGCAGTAGGAACTAAATCTAAGTACAAGTTCTGTGTTGGCTACATAAGAACACAGAACAACACTGATTAATTACAAAAAGACACATGTGATATTGTTCTTAAAGAAAGAAACCTTCAATTTCTTAGTGCTGAGCTGTACCAGTGTTAAAGATGTAAATGGTTTTGGAGCACCCTATCAGTGCTACAGTAGAATACTGATGTATATGGAAGGGGACCACTCTGGTCCCACTAGCACCATTGCAACCCTGACCTGGAGGAAATCTCTGCTCTGCAGAGATTATGGGGGATTCAGTAGCCTTCTGAGCCTAAGATGAGTTGCTCTTGAGCAAAGGGGGCCAGGGCACCACTGAAGGAAAGTGGTTGTGACACAAGTAAACACCTGCTCATAAACCAGACAAAAATATTACATTCTGTAAGGAATTCAGCTTGGCTGTAGAGGGACCGAATCCACCTTGCTCTGGCAGAGAAAACACCAAGCCAGAATAGCACTTGCTTTCTCAGGTTAACTTATAAATCTATAATGCAGGTCTCAGTGTTGACAGGACAACAGTGCAAGACCACTGGAACAGGCGGCGTTATTTCAGCCGGACTTGCATGCACAGTTCTCATGGGACACAGGGCACCTCCTGCTTATATCTAGTGCCTGATCATCAGGACCACTTGAAATACTTCACTTAGAAGCAACAAGTGGCTAAAGCAAGCACCTGAAGTGATTAACCCAAGCCAGTGGAGCAAGGTTAAACCCATCTAATCCAGACTCTTGCCCTTTGGCACCAGGAGCATTCTTCTGTTCATTAAGGTTTCTTAAACTCTGCAATTTTAAGGACAGTCATGTTTCAGTCTATACATCACCACATGTGAGCCTGCCTTAAGGGGCAGACATCTGATTAAGGCTTTCACCTGAAATACTTAAAAAAAAATTCTTCACGTTAAACAAATCTGATAACGGTAATACAGCTACTGCATGAACAGAAACTATGTTTCAGCCACTGTTCTGGAGATGTTTATTCTGGTATATCCAGCCATACTACATACTGACTCATACAGTGGCACACAGGTAAAATAGTCAACTGAATAAAAAGCACTCCACTCCCAGCTAAAACACTTGCTAACATACCTTAAGTTCCTAAAAACTCATTAAGCTCACCATATCAGAGTTAAAAAAGGCTAGTGTGTCACAGACTGCTGGACTCCCAATCCCACTCTTTAGCATATGAAATTTATATCAGTGACACAAGAGCAGAAAGTTTTGCTCACTAATCCATTCATCCATTTAAAAAAATGCAGTTGGCCAGGTACCAAGGGACTTGTCTTCAGAAAAGTATAAAGAGGAATTCTTATTTCAAGATTTGCATTACATTTAAAATAGTTTTGCTAACAGCAGGTCAGCATTTGCTCAAGTCTTTCAAAGCCCACTCAGACTTCACATACAGCATAGGCGGTGTCTCTCCATTCCTAGTGTATGGATGCAGTTTCCTTCCACAGAGTTCAGAAGGACTCGCACTGCAGCACAGACACCAAATGGGACCTACTGAACAGTGAAATTTACACCTCAGAGCTACATGAACAATCATATTAATATTTAACATTAAATAATTAATAGGACTCCTCAAGATCCATCTTTTTTGTTCTGCAGGCACTAAGGAGTATGAGTTAGAGTCCAGTTCCTTATTTTCATTCCTTCTCTGTAGCTCTTACGGCTGCAGAAGTGAAAAAACCTCACGTCCAGCCTTTTTTCCCTGTATGGTTAAAGGCAGACAGACCAGAAGCCAGAGCAGGTGGATGAGGGAGGAAAGAAGTGGAAGGTGCAAAAGTTCATCTTTCATTGTACCCTCACGTTTCACACAGCATAAGTCTGGGTTGCACTAATCCTCAGTGGCATAGGGACATGTTGTCTTGTTTGTTAGCAAAGAAGCTAAGCTTTGTGTTGAAGTGATTCATCTTGTTACAAAGATGGGGAGAGTAAGAGCAAGAAAGGGAGAATTGTTTGGTCATTTTCCAGTTTCTTGCACCATCTGCTAAACTGGAGATACAGAAAGAGTAAGGGGCAGGAATTCTACCACACAGAAGGCTTGAAATAGTAACCCTAGGAGAGGGCTCATATCTGTTCTTGTGTCCATCTTGAGAAGTCATCAACATTACATACAGAAGAAGAACTAAATGCTTCCTAACATACATAATTGTGCAACTAAATCTTGAAAGGGATATTCTTGTCTGGCTACAACTGTGGATTAGGAGACCTTGAACTTTACCTGTCATTCATTCTTTAAACATCCACTTCCTTTGGTTTTCTAAGCTATTTGCCTTGCTCACATCCTGCAGGAAAGCACTTACTTACTAGGTCAAACAAAAGATTTTGTTTTAAGCCATACTGCCCTGGTGATCTAACACTGCTGAGCATCCCTTTTGCCTTGCTCTCAAGAAAGCATCATCAGCTTGCAGCTGACTCCTCACTTGCCCCATTTGTTTTGAAGTCTTCCTCTCACCAACACACTTCCCCTCCTTTCCACCTAAAAAGGCTCAGGTCTGTCCAGCTATTTAATGTGCTCTGTATGAAGCTACTAATTATTCTCAAGAGCTTTCCAGTTACTCTGAATTAACCAGCCAACCAAAATCATGGCAAGGATGCATCCTAGTTTTATCTAAGTGGCTTTTATTTTTTTTTCTGGATTTCCTCCACTTTAATAAAACCTGACATTCAGTCTTCCTTGCTGACTGCTGCTTGTATTTATCCTGTGATTCACAGTGTCACCTGAACTTTCAGTCTGCTGCATAGGAAACATTATGCAAAGGCAGTTTGTGGCTTCCAAGTAACCCATATTATTTACAGGTAACGTACCTTTGCAGCTAACGTCATTTTTAGCATCTAGACACTAAATATGTTAATTTACAGCCACACAAAACTGACCAGAGGACACACTGACATGGGTGCTTGGCTTGCTCCAGCTGTCTAATTTCAAATTGTTGTGTGTAGTTGGAGTGCAAGGGAGGGGACAGGTATTGTGCTGCACTCTGGAAACTGGCATCCTCTTCTGGATTAACTTTATTTTGGATCAGCAGCAAGTTCTACCACATCCCTGTGGATTGTCCTCCTGGTCATACAGCATAGCAGAAAAGTACAGGCTACAAAGAGAGCTTGGAAGGACAGAGTGCAGTGGATGGATATAGCGCCTTGCAAGTTACATCACAGTTAAGGATGTACAATTAGGAACTTGTAAGGCCAGAGTTAAATCGCTTGTGGGTGGTGCTTCAAGGATTAACACTGCTTTAACTCAACAGAGAGCTGATTTGTTTAGGGATAAGAATCCATTCTCTGCCACCAAAATAGCACTGCTTATGTGAGGGTGTGGCAAAGCAAAACTGCAACAAAAACCTGGTAGAACTAAGCTCCATCATGTTTTTAACAAGGTCACAGGAAAGAATAAGCCCAGTTCTAACAAAATTAAATGTGTAGTATTTCAGAAAGTTTAGTTCCTCATCTGTGCTGCGATAAAACAAGACTCGGTTTCTCTCAAGTATACTCACACTCCCAAGCTCAGTTTTTGCATCCCCCTAGATCAGGGGTGTCAAACTCATTTTCAGCTGGGGGAGGGGGGGGGGGGGCGCACATCAGCCTTGCGGTTGCCTTCAAAGGGCCGGATGTAATCTTGCCCTTTGAAGGCAACCGCGAGGCTGATGTGGCACCCCCGGTGAAAAATGAGTTTGACACTCCTGCCCTAGATGCACACACCAGATCACTTCAAGGCCATGCTGTTATGACTTCAGGCAACCCCATTGTTTCCAGGCCCTAGGCTTCAAAGAGAGCTCTGACAACACTCCAGATTTCTGACAAGCGCTACACTGCTTAATCAGTAATACAACACTCCCCTGAAAAGAAGTGCAGGAAGAGTCAAGGCTGTAAGCAGGCAGAAAGGCCCAGCCCTTTGGGGTAGGCTGCCATAAGTGGACCTGTTAAATAATTCAGCTATCCAGAGAGCCAGAACACAAGCACAGCCCTGGACTGGGGTGGAGAACTACCTTCTGGCAGCTCCAGGCTCAGCTGTCAGGAAAGTGGCAGCAATGTCCTTGAGCAGGGCTTTCCACCAACAGGTGTCTGTAACTCTAACACTACAGTGAGGAAGGGGCAAGACCCTAGTGGAAAGGAGAAATGCTTGTAAAACCTGTTCACATAACTAAATCCTTATTTGACTATTTAGTCTTAAAACTCATACCTCAGTGGCTGAAGTGCCTTCTGCAAGCTTTCACAGTAGCAGTCACTAGAAGTTAATAGAGAGAAGGCTTATACGCAGATGATTCAAAGTTCAGGCTTCCCACCAGCCCCTGTCTCCACTGCTGGGATGACTGAGGTTCCTGTGCCTGTTTTCATATGGTAATGGCACGGGCATATCCTGACACACTCAACCACAAAAGGACTTACAGCAACAGCTCACCAGCATTGCAGTGGGTAAAGAGGATCATCATCCCACTGTCTACCCCCTCATAGACAATGAAATGCTTTGAAATAGGCAGGACTAAACACAAAGGATGTGGTTTCTCCAGATGAGAAGCCCATGTATGATCAATAAATCAGGCTGAGCAAATTCAGCCCTGTCTCTCACAAGAGCAATGCTAAACAAAGTGTTCGTAATAACAAAATGAGGAGTTTTTGCACAAGATTTGGGGGCCATCCCATTGCAGCATCATTTCCCCCTCAGCCCTGCAGGCCTCGCGTAGGTTGAAGACTTCTATGCAGACAGGGAAGAAGTACTGTTGACAAGATGCTTCATCTACTTGCTGTCAACACAACAAAATTGATAGCAAGTTGGCTGACCCCACTCACTTCATATTCTTCCTGCGGCAAACTCCCACCAGCGTACAGACGTTTTTTTATTTTTTTAAAAATACTTCTTTCAGTGAATTAAGATGGACACCTCTCCCAGAAACAGGCAGGTGAATCCTCTGGGACCCATGGGATCCAGCTCTGGGACCGGCCCACTAGGAAGTACCTGGGAAGACCAGTACTCTGTTCCACTCCCCTGTCCCCTTTGTCAGAATCACTGCAGGTGGATCCAGGTCCCAGTTGTGGCCAGCAAGAAGTTTGTGGAGCCAGGCACACAAGGCACAGCTCTCTTCACACCCGGATCTGGTACCCATTGAGGTCTGGCATGGCTTTGGAATCGGCAGGCTTCTTCTCACCAGATGGCCTGTGAGCAAAGAGGGTAAGAGCTATTCAGAAACTGTTTTTTTCAGTCAGATGCTGCACAGGAAAAGGTACTGGGAAGCTTCAGACATCCTACACTATCGAGGGCAGGATTATTCTGCAACCTCCAGTAACTCTTCCAGCCATCTCCACAGAAGAGAATGCAGATGAGGAAGAGTAGGAAGTCCAATCTGGTACCCCAGATCAGTTTCAGGAAAACAATCTCACTGACAGCACTGTAATTTTTGGAAACTCTTTGGGGCAAAGGTCTGTGAGACACCAGAGCTCAGAGCCCTGCATAAGGTTAAATATCAGCTAGCAAAGTCACTGTATATTTGAGTTGCCTTCCACCTCCCTGCCAAAACTAAAAAACAAAAACCCCACACCAAAACAAAAAAACATCAAAAAAAACCAAGCCCCCCCCCCATCCCCCAAGACAAAAACCCAAACCAAAAAACAGCTGTGCCCCCACTCCCCAAGTGATGATAAACTCACAAAGGCACAGAATAGGGAAGAATTCTGCTGCAGGTCAGAGAAATATCCCCCGTTATAAAGAACCCCAGTAAGACATCAAAAGGAGCCAAAACCAGACAGCAAGATGGAGTCTGTCAGTAAAACAGTTATGCTGTAGATAGGTCTCCTGCCCAGGAGCCCCACTCACCGTCGGTCCCCACGGCTGTTGCGCCGATGGGGGCTGGCCTGACCTCTTTGTGGGGAGGAGACATCTTTCTTTCTGTCCTTGGTGGGAGATGGTGGCCCGGTTCCTTTGCCAATCTACCAAAACAAAGTAGGAGCAATGTGAACAGAAAACCAATATGAGTAGTAACCAGAAAACACAAAGCCTAACAACAATAAATACATGGGAATAAAAGACAAAGTGCAAGTGCATCAAAAATGGAGAAGCCAGAAAAAAACAAGCTACAGTGACAGCTATGGCTCCAAGGACTGTATATAGGCTAAGATAATCAGAACTGCAGTGCCGCATGAGCGTCCATTTGGGGACCAGCCTGTATACAAAGGAAAAGAGCCCCCAGCCTCCAATTCACCCTCTACTCCACCACCACCTAGGAGAGCCTCCTGCCACTTCACTCCCCCAGCACACCATCAGCCAGACACGCAGCGGATGCAGCAGCAAACTACTTCTCCATCCTTGCTGCTTACCTTCAGCCTCATATCACGGGCATGTCTCTCAAGCTCTTTGCGGAAGTCTTCCCGGGTCAGCTTGTCTAGATCCAGGATGGAGTGCTTCCACTCAATCTGCTCCACACTGTGTGGGTCGTGGGACACACAGTGGCCCAGCTTCACCTTTTTGAGAGTGTGCCAGCAGCGGCGATATGCCTCCTCGAAGTCAAAGATGAGTTCGCTCAGTGTGCGGAAGACGGGTGCTTTGTACATGAGCTCCTCACGTCGACTGATGCCCAGTGCCCCATAGCGGCCTCCAAAGTTCACCCCCAGTACAATGTGTCGGAAGTAGTTCCCTGAGAAGTGGGTTTTGAAGCTGATGGGGAAACGATCCAGCGTGGTCATGTTGTTGGTGAGGTAACTGACAGCAGCTGCTATTCAGGAAACAACCAGTGATACCATTTTCTTGGTAAGATACTTCCTGCTCCAAACCATCCCAGCATGCTCAGCAGATTTACCACTGATTCACACATCACGTAAGCAGGATTTGTTCTCCAGGTCAAGAGTCCAGCTCATTGCAAGCTGCCCTACTTTCATCAGTGTCATGGGGAAACCAGACTTGGCCTCTTCAACAAGACAGTCAACAAAGATAAGTTAAATTGCTGGCAGTTTTGTGATGCAGAAATTGAAACGCTGACACCTCAAGTGCGCTATATTCCCTAGCTCCCAAACTGTAATGCTGTAGCATTATTCTTCAGTTTGTTTTAATGTGTTTTACTAGCTACTATTTCACACACAAACCAAGGAATGTTGAGGACAAAACACTCATCGGACAACCCTTCTGAACCATTCACTTGCCATCTCTGCCCCTCCAGGTGGCTTTGCCAATGTGTGTCAAGAATCTGCAGCCTGAGTGACACAGACTAAGCCTGGAATATAACTAGGAAATAATGTGTGCTTAAAGATAACACAGACTTTTTTTGGGGAGAACTGGGGAGGGAAAAAAGTGAAATATTAGTAGCAGCCTCAAAGCATCATAAGAGAGCAGAGGAGAAAACACAAGGATGGGCAGACATGCACAATCCCAAGAAGAAAGGATACATTCCCAGGATCACAGCTTCCAGGCATTTTATTGGCAGGGCCTCTTTGGTCATTTCTTTGGCCAGGTCCATCAGCCTGCACAGTGGGACAAGGGAAAGACAAGGACAGTTAGAGGGCTTGTGCTATGCAAGTACGGCCAGTTCAGCCTTGTTGCACTATATATGTAAGGTAGGTTTCCAGGAGAGAAGGTGGCCCACTGAGGACAGGGAACAGAAGAATATACTTTCTTTAGGAAAATACTGAATCCAAGACAGGTCTCTACCACATGCTGTTGCTGCTTACAAGGAGCTCCCTTCAGTGAGTTACAGCCAAGCTGCCTGCTCGGCCAATTTCTGTTCTCAGGGAGACCACAGCACTTGGCTCAGCGAGGTCTGGATGGTCACTTGTGTGACCTCCAGCAGAAGCCTCAGAAGACCAAAAGCCAGCAGTGTTTGCCTCACAAGGCTCAGTGAGGACTTCACAAGGACAGTGAAGCCCTCTTTGGAACCAACCCTGCTCTCCATTCAACAAATACTGTGGAGGAGACATTGCACTGATTACAGCACAAGACGTGTGGGGTCACATCAGTCTATGGACTAGACTGACAGTAAGAAGCCAGTCTTGAAAGACTGTCAGAATGCTGACTGAGACAGTCCATGAATGTGAGGTGCTTATCTCCAGGAACTTACGGGGCATGGCTCTTTGCAAAATCTGGAGTCAGGAAAATCCCCCTTCTCCTTCAAAGTATGAGACACCAAAAACTTAGTGAGCCTAGATTTTGCAAAGACACTCACAGGAACTATGAAGTTAGACCTGTAAAGCTACTTGGCTTTTATTAAACTTGTTTAGGGCAGGACCTAGTTTCAGAATCCATCAGAAGTTCATGTAGTTATATTCCAATTAAAAGCAGGCACAATCTGTACATCTTCGAAATACGTTGATGTTATTTTACTAGATTTACTGATCCATGACCACAAAACCTCTTGGCATTGAGAAAAGGCAGACACAGCTCTGCCCAGCTGTGCCTTAGGCAACAGACAATAAAGGATGGAGCTGCAGTACTTGAAAGCCCTGAGTGCCACCTAAACCTTAGCCATGGGGTGGCAGAAAAAGCAGTGGGTGTAGCAAGGCCCAAACATCTTAAAGCAAGGAATAAATGCTGTAGGGATTGCCAGCGCTTACCCAGTCAGAGGTCTGCTCTTCTTAATCTCAAAGAATTGTGTCCCAGTGTGATTGTACCTGAAGGCAAAAAGTTAAGGGCTTGGCACCCTGGAAATTAGAATTTGAAGAAAACCTGTTTGAGGAACTTTCACGTTACTTACTATTTTCACAGCAAAGTCATGATCCCACAAATACAACACCAACGCAAGAAAGTCCCCACCTTCCTCTCCTGCATTTCTCCCTTTTACAGTCCCTCCTTACTTCCACTGCATTTCCTTCTTCTCAATTCTTCTCCTCCCCACACACAGGTTTCCACTCCATTTCCCAAAGGTCCACACTGACAGCACATCCTCTGCTCAGTTTTCCAGCTACCACGGCAGAATAAAGTTTGACTGATCTCTGCCTACTCCACTCGGCACAGAATGTGTGGAGCATTGAAACATTCATGGTACCTTATTGTAAGACTGACTGAAACCCAATCCAGAGCACAACCACCTTAGATGGGTGAGAGGTGCCCAAAGGTTTGCCTTCTTGCCTTGTTTCAGGGCTGAAGCCAGAGTTAGCTCTGTATCTCATCAGTGAGATTAGGCTATGCTTGTGTGGCACATGCCTGCTGTCCAACACAACGAGGAGGGAGAAATCTCAATGTCAGGACAAGTCGCACAGGCAGCTCTGCATATAAAGGGGCAGGATACCACAGATGCACAAAAGCAAAGTGGTTGGCTGTCCTTAAGACAGGTGCAGAGAAGAGTGTTTGAGCAGGATGACCTGAGAGGCAGTTTTGTTACCATCACAGCTCACCCATGCCTTAACAGTGAGGTGACACAGTTTGAGACCATCTGAGACCTGGCGGGCAGGGTCTCAGGTATGTATGTTTTTAAAAAAAATGGCACTGTAAAGCCACTGACCTAGAAAGGTCAGTAGTGGGGAAAGGCCCTCAACAACATGCACAATTGTTACATAGAGTGAACTGGATCAGAAGGTAACTTGGGCAGAAAAGAAAAAAAGAGAAAAAGCAAGCAGAACAGCAAAACAAAGCATCATCCCAAATCCAGCTTCCTGTTTTTAGGGAGCAAGTTTCAGTTCTCCTCCAGCTACCACAAAATGAGGTTTTCTGTTCTTCAGAGAATTTGCTTGCTCCCCCTTCCTGGGTTATCACTCCAGTGACTCAGGTAGCAGTAAAGGATACTGAAGCTCCCTGATGTAGCGCTGTACAGCTTCCAGGCGCTCAGGGATGGGGGTGGACGGCTGGAACGCAGGCACACTTGGTATGGGAATCTGAAATAGGGAGCAGAACGTAAATCACCGCTTCCAAACCTCTCCAGCTTCTTGCTGACCTCAGTGGCACATAGCTACAGGGAGCATGTTCCTCTGAAACTAGCCCCTTTTTGCTGCCCAAAGCGACCACACCAGGAACATTCCTCTGTTCCCACACTTGTAACTGAGAAAGGATTCAGAATGAAGCACCACAACAGAACTGCAAAAGAAACTGTGTGAAATGGTCCTGCATTTAGGCAATGTTACATTGGAAGAATTAGATAAAATTAACTGAAAAGACAAGGTGTGAGACAGGAAAGCTATCACCTGAGCAAGCTGGGCCTCATTTGAGTATGCAAACTGGAAGGCACAAAACAAAAATAAGAGAAGGAAAGAGAAAGGCAAAAATAGAGAATGAGTTTTCCCAAAGCCACTGAAGTATGAATAGTCCAATAAGCAAGGGTATAAAGGTCCTTTACTGCCTCCTGGCATATCAGGTAAGTTGGCACTGACTAGGCCACAGGCGTGACAGCATCATGACTCCCTCCCCAGCGGGGAGGAGTCCATCGGTGTCTGTTGTTTTGAGTTATATGGTCAGAATGACATCTGAAAGTTCACTGTTCAGACTGCTCTCCCATTCTGAGTTCTCAGCCGTATGGGTCTAGTCAGATTTTCCTCACTGTTTGCTCCAGACGGGATTACTGCAGCCTTGCCAGCAGCTGAGAAAATGTGTTTAAGGAAAGAGAAGGGTCCTGTCCACAGGACGAATATAATGGAGAAGACACAAATTCAGTGTGACTGACAGGCTTGGAGAAACAGCCCAGCATTTTCCCTCTGAAGGGCTTGTGCTTTGCACACACCTGATACCAGACGGCACAGCAGTTTGGTTTTTAGCATTTCAGTTCCTCTTCAGACTTCCCCCAGAGCTGGGCTATCCCCAGCTAAGAAAAAATGAGTCAGAACCAGATCTTCCCTTGGGCCCTCCGCTCTGCTGCACACATCTGGCTCTGCTGGCCATGGATTTGTAGCCAGCAGCACTGCTTAGCCACTCATCACCCTCCACATGTATTTCTGCAGCCACTCATTTCCATACCTCCTTCTTCTGCCCTGAGTTGGCACAAGTGACTGGTGGACCAGGTCAGGCACCTGAACCAGCTGAAAGCTGAGCCAGCAAGCAGGGTTAGTTTTCAGTCAGATCAGTTCCCTGTCCCGGTTTGCCACATGGTCGCACTCTGGTTGTGCCTCCACAGCACAGGGGCCAGTGACTGCTTAACTCAAAAAGACGGGCTGTCGCTGCCTCTGGAAACCGTAATGTGTTTTTCAGTCTAGCTCCAAATGCCATTGGCAAGTAAACACTGACCTAAACTCAACCCTCTATCCATTTTCTCTCCCGTGTTTTGATTTTTCTTTTCTTTTTTTTTTTTTTTTAAAAAAAAAAAATAGCACCATTTGAGCACTGGTACCCATTTTCCTAGGACCTCGTGGAGGTGCCAGTTGCCATCTCCAGTGCTTCATTTCCATACCCTGCTTGGAGCAAGCAGAGGCACCGGCTGCCTCACGTGCAGGAGACAGCACACGAACATCAGGAGTGGATGTGAAATTGGGTTTGTTTAACTGCAGCAGGAGCAGGGAAGGCTCCAGAGAGTGGTACAGGGATGGAGCCATCTCCGGAACCACATGAGCTGAGTCAGTTTGGATGCTGTGAGCTGACACACTGAATCATACGAAATAATTTCTAGGCAGAAACAATAAAAGAGGTAATGACCAGGACAGGCTGACTATTTGTATCATTTCTTTGGCAGGGAGTTTCATCCTTTTTGAGTGGAGACGGATGAAGTGCATATTGCCAGCACAGACTAATGATTTGGGGTAGTTATTCCTCCCTTTACTAGTACAGGCCCCCTGTCCTGGTTTTGTTAGAAACAAGACAAGTTTCTCTTCTAGTGAATTTTTCTTTCAGTTAAATTCTTCTAAGTAGCTGCACTTTTCTGAAGTTGGATACATGTTTTGGTAGACATAGCAATGGAATGCAAGTTCACTGATAAGGATGCATGTCCTGTAAGTGAGAGGGGTAAGGAGAAGCGAACTGAACCGGTGACTAAAACTGAGGAGCTAAGTATACCATCCCATTCATGTGATACTTAGTGGGAGATCACGAGGGTCTGGTCCCTTTTTCTCTTCTTTGCCTAATGCCAACATCTGGGAAGGACCCTGCCTGCCGTCCCTGCAAATCTGAGGCCTAGTGACAGACCCTGCATCCTTGAATCCAATTCCAGTTTGCTGCAGAGTCCAACCCAGGACTTCCGGGTGCTTGCTCTGCTGCTGTTGGAGCAGTGCTGAGCTTTGCCGGGGAATTCAAGATTGGTTTTGTATATTTTGTATTATTTTCTCTATTTTAATAGTAGCATTAGTAAAACATATTTAACTTTTTTTCGAACTTGCAAGTCCTCTCTCTCTTTGCCCTCCTTCTGCCTTTCCTTAGTGGAGAAAGAGGGGGTTGGGGGTGGGGGTAGGGGAGGGGGTTAACAAAGCATCTGCCACAGTTTATTGTCGCCCTGCAATCAAACCTTGACACCCCCTTTCCCTCAAAGGACTGTGCAACACTGAGACAGCGTAATGGCAACCAGTTCAGCAGGGGACTAGTTAATGCCGAAGAGCCTCCTGCACCTCAAGTAATTAAACTGATGAAAGTACATCATGCTCTCTCTCTCAGATCTGGGCCTGCAGCCCAGGCTGGGCTGCAGTTTATTTTGCATCAGGTCTATAGCATTTTAATGGGGCAATAGAAGCGGGAGGAGAAGCATAAGGTCTCCATCTCTCAGTCCCACACTGACAGGACAGGGGACCCTAATGCTTTGTTCTTAGCCAGCGTTGTCCACTGCACATCTCAGAAGGGCTATAAGTATCAGGCAGTCTACACAATCCTCCAGAAAGCAGAGAGGAATTATTTGTAACAGAAAAGATAGGAAATCAGCTCTATTTTGCTTTCCCCTTTAGTTATTCTGAAAGCTGGAGAGAGAGCTAGGAAAAGAGCCCAGATTTCCCAGAGCACATACCTCTGCCAGGCTTTGAAGACTAACATGTCCTTGGCCCTTCATCACTAGCGTGGAAGTCTTTCATCACCCCTTCTCCTGGATGCACACATCCCAGCAGGCTGTCTGTCTGCATGGGATTGGGAATCTGCTTTTAGAAAGGGGATCCCAAGAACAACGAAGATTTTCCTGTACAAAGTGGGCCGTGCTGTACACGAGACCAGGCACATGGGAGCAAGGCACAGACAAAGCTCCACCCTTATCCGTATCACAGAGGTGCTTTTTTGGCCAGCCTAGTTTAGCAACAGTTTATTTTATGGTTCTTATATGTATCCCAGCACCTCCCTAATCCTCATTTTACAAGCAGCATGGGAGCAATACCAATCCCAGTTGTTAGCCTCCCTAAAGAAACTGGGTTTTTTTCCCCCCTCTCTGTATGCGAAACCATTAGATGCAACTCTTCCTGTCTTTGCCCTCATAACCACCTCATTTAAAATCCATAATTTCTTAATGAGGCAAGCACACATCACTTTGTATTTCCAGTGTGCACCCATTTCATAGTCCTAGCAGCTCTGAGTAAGGCAATATGCACCCTGCTGCTAGAAAGGAAACAACCTTCTGGAGGGTAGCACTCTAAAGCCCAAATCAGCCTGATGGAAATGGAGACCAGGGGAAATCTCTGAGCTCTCACAGGCCAGTGAAAGACATGGCCCCAGCAGCTGATCTGTGAACATATTTGTAAACTCTGATCCTAGCCTCCTGCAGTCATCATTTTATGGTATTTAGTTTATGGACAACTCTTTTGAGAGTTATTTCTCCCAATACTGGCTACTTACGGTTCAAGGCCAAACATTTCAGAGTAGGTAAACCACTGTCCAGCTCCCAGCACCTAAAAAGGCCTATTCACCGTCCAGCACATGGAGACTACCTGGCTTTTCAAAGGAGCTAGCCCTTCAGAGTATGCTCATTGCCCTAATTCTCATCTGTTGCATCAGCCATTCAAAGAAGCTTGATGGCACCAACAGGGGTGGTGATATAAGCAGCCCTCAAAGATATAAACACATCCCTAGAGGGGAAAATGAGCTAGGGAAACAGAGCCCATCCATCTTTGCTGCTTCCTGCATCCCAGCATCCTCTCAGCTGTATGCCTGGTGAGCTTGGGAATGGGCTCTCAGATTGCAGAGTGCTGAACAAAATTTATAGATTTGGTTCCCAGGGATGCTAGCAGATGCCAAAAAAATGGATAGCCCAACTTCACCTGTTATTGCAAGAGCTTGTACCACTTGTGTCCCCAAACTGTAACTCTTTGGCACCAAGACTATAAAGTGGCAACAGTTGAAGTATTTTACATTAATACCAAAACTGGAGACTGAACACTGTATTTCCTTCCTCTCATGCACTGGACTCTTGTTTGTGAACTTCTTTCTTCTATTTCCCTTGCCTCTCCTGGCCCTTTTAGTCAGGAAATTAAGTAGTGTGTGTTCTGATTGATCTGAAACATGTTTCCAGCCTTCACCCAGGCTCAGGACAAAGTCAGAGGAGAGGAAGGAAATCTGAAAAGGAAGGAAAAGCCTAGTGGGT
Organism: Streptopelia decaocto; assembly: GCF_964273445.1. Lineage (NCBI taxonomy): Eukaryota > Metazoa > Chordata > Aves > Columbiformes > Columbidae > Streptopelia > Streptopelia decaocto. The sequence goes on from NC_138661.1 coordinate 24,160,138, forward strand.
TTAGAATAGGGACTGTAATCAGGATTCAATATTTGTTCTGGTTGCTGCCTATAACTTTTCACTGCACAAAGGATGTTCCATCACATGCTTCTCCAGAGTTCCTCATGGAAAGCAGTATGGATTGCCTGTGCACTATATAATAGTATGTTCTTGCATACTTCAAATTACCTTCCTAAGAAGGTAAGTCCTTGCTAAAAAAGCCTGAGCAGAAAAAACTTCATATTTTTGTACTTGGAATTTCTTCTGTTAGCATGATGGGAATGGTCTTACAACCCACCAGCAGAGTGACAGACAAATGTTTGCAGTCTTTTGTTCACAGAATGCCAATGAAAGGGGAGATTTTTCTGCTTAGGTGCAACACAGATAGCAACAATCACAAGAATTCACATGCAAATGATTCAGTATGGCACAAGGTTAAGTGAAATGATCACCTGTTCCTCTTTTCATAGAGATCTCTGCAGCGAGGCCAAGAACAAGCTTGGAAAGACATCTGACCCTACACCAGCAAAAAGCTCCACAAGCGTTTGCCGATTCCTCCTAAAACTCTTGAGCATCACAAGCGCCTTTTCTGACAGACACTTATGTGCAAGAATGACTTTTGGTGTGGGAGATTGTAACCAAAATCTAATTTCTTCTAGAGAAAAACTCACCTCTCCCTGTCTTACCCTCCCACCTCGAGGATCTGGACTCTACTAAAACTAACTCTCCTCATCTCTTCATCATTTATCCCGTCTCTCTCTTCAAATCCATCTCCCTCCCAAGAGGCTCGCACATGAGCCATCCGAAGTGTGTTTTCCAGCACGGCCTCGGAAGAGGAGGGTACTGCTGTCACTCCAGGGCAGCGCCCGCAGACACCCTCCTGCACTCCGAGTTACGGCTTTGCTTCCTGCGAGAGCACCCCCGGGGGATCTTTCTCGAGGTGGGGAGCCCGGCTTCAATGGGACAGGCGAGCAAGCCCTCCCCGGAGGCTGCCGCCCTTTCCCCTTTTTCCTCCGTGCGCCCCGCAGGGGATGGCCCGGCCCGGGCTCACCCCCGGGGAGGGTCCTCACCTTGGGCAGGTCAGCGGCGCCCCGGATCCTCTGCGCCACCCGCTCCCCCTCGGGGTGGATCCTGCCCACATGCCGCCACATCCGCTCCCAGGTGGGCTCGTCCACAGGCAGCCCCCCACGGTTGACGAAGAAGGGGACGCCGCCGTCGCGGAGATCCTCCTCGCCCTCCTCCTCCTGCTGCTCCTCGTCCCGCGCCGCCGCCTCGCCGGACGGGGGGCGCCTGGCGGCGGCCGCGGCTCCGGCCCCGCCGCCCCCCGGCATCGGCATCGCCGCCGCCGCCCGCTCTCAGCGCCCGCCGCCCGCTGCCGGGCCGCCGGGGGCCGCGCCCCGCATGGCCGGCGCACCGGGCACGGGGCGTCACCGCCCCCGCCTCGCCTCCGGAGATAACAAGGCGGAAGGAATTCGGGGAAAAGGGGAGAAAAAGCCCAGGCGGGGCGGCGCCGGGTGCCGCATCAGGCCGCCGCGGCGGGGGAGGCGCCGGCGGCCCAACCGCTCGCGGCAGTGACGGCGGGCACCGCGCGGGGCGGGCCTGCCGCCGGGGCGCCCCTGCCGCGCCGCCTCCACAGCGCTCCGCGGGGCGGGCGGGGACAACCGCCCCCCGGCAGATGCCGCACGCGGGGTAACAAAGCCCCCGCGCGGGGCGGGGCGGGGCGGCGCCGCGCTGGGCAGGGCCGGGGCTGGGCCGGGCGCCGCTCCCCTTCGCTCTGCTCCGCCCCGGGCCGGGCGGCGCGGGGTGTCATAGGTCCCTGTTCGCGGCGGACCCCCGCCGCCGTGCCCGGAGCCGCCTTGCCGCTCGCGGGGCGCTGGGGCGGGTGGGGGCGCCGCTGCCCGAGGGCGATAAGGCCGGGAGGCGGCTGCAGCCGGGCGATAAGGGGGGCGGGGCCGGAGCGAGCTGCTGGGGGGGCCGGGGCCACGAGGGGCGGGGCAGCGCAGCGGCCGCTTAACGGTCGCCGTGAGGTGCAGCTCGCGGCTGTGCGCGGGGCCGTTAGTGCGCGGTGTGCGCTGAAGTTTGGGTGCGTGAGGGGGATGCGGGGCCGGAGGGCTCCGGGGAGGTGCTGCCGCTGGGCGGTAAAGCCCCGCTGGAAGCGGGAGCAGGTTTTCACGTGGGGATATCTTTGAGTAGCAGAAGGGCTGGGATAAAATCGCCAAGTAGAAAGTGATTAGAAAGCAATGGGTGGCAAAGTCCTGTTTTGACTTATCAAGTGGTGCAAAGTGGTCATGAGCTGTACCTGAGTCCTGGGTGGGCTACATGAAGTGGGTCTGTCTCATGGGAGGGACCACGCAGGGCTCTTCTGCCTGGAAAGAGGCAAAATGCATCTTTATCTGAGGCGTGGGGACACACCACAAGAGAAAGACCGAGCACTTCGTTCTGGCTTTGCCATCTGGTTCTCTGTTGCAGCCCTCCTGTGGTACTGTGTAGCCTGCAGTTGTGATGGGAGCTTCTCCACAGGCTGTGCGCGGGGCCGTTAGTGCGCGGTGTGCGCTGAAGTTTAGGTGCGTGAGGGGGATGCGGGGAAATGTGGAAGCCTGTTGCTGTCCACTGTGTTCCTGGTACAACAGTTGTGCACTTTTCCATAAGAGTTGGGCTATGTCTTGCTGTAGGCAGGATTGCTGGCTGTGTTTTCTCCTCACCCTGTAATATCAATCCATTTTGAAAGCTCTAATATAAAAGTGTTCTGTAATGTAAGCACAGAGTAAAAGAAACGTGTACAAAGTAACAGGTTAGCTGCTGGGGCACCTTCTGAAGGGCATCTTGAAATGCTGACATTTAGCACTCCAAACAAAGGGCTGATGTTTAGCATCAGTGTGGGGAACGAGGGAAATACATCCTAGTTCTGGTTGCCATGGGATTTGATGTACCCTGAGCACTGGCTATAACCTCTTTGGAGTCTGGCAGAGAGTTTCAGAGAGAAATGACGCTTTTCCTGTAATGCTATGTGGACACATGTTCACATGAGAGCATTTCTGAGGGGAAAATATGTGAACACAGTATCTCTGTTGAACTCAACATTGCCCAAATTGCTGGAAGGTTGATTTCCTTTCAGGAAAATTAAGCTAACTGCATGTCTTTGCTTCTGCCTTCCAAACAGATCACCAGCATTGCTTCATGCAATCTACATTGACTTCTGTAATACTTAAACATGTGCTTCTTCACTGAATAAGGATTTTCTCTTGAATGAGGACCTTGAGCAGTGCTGATTTATCGCTTCAGTAAGGCTTTTGGTGTTTTTATGGTTGTCTTTGCCTTTTACCTGTGAGCAAGTGGAGATTGGTAGAAGTTGACTCATTACATCTAAAGAGATAGCAAAGCCTGTGGCAGGAATCACTCTACAGCCCCCAAGTAGATGCATTTTGTAAGAAAAGTTCATGCCATTCCGTGTCCTTTGTCTCTCCTTACCCAGTGGTCTGCAATTCCTCTGCAGACACAGGACTGGAAGTGTCCCAGTCATGTGATGGCAGTGCACAGACATATTGAGGGACATCATCTGCAGTCTGAGTGGCAGGTGTATTTCCAGTGACAGCACTGGGAAAAGGACAGGGTGCAAAGGCTTTAAATGCTTCTATTAGAGCTATATTGGCTCCCGTGCCTGAAACTAAGCACAGCTGTCCATAAAACTGTGGATGCTGGTTTTGATTTTGAGCTCTGGCACTAATTCAGTTAGTAATTCACATTGCTTTCTACACCTCAGGTTTTCTATCTGTAAGAGGGAAATGCTAGTAACCCCAACTTTCAGCTAGAGGTATTGTAAAGATTAGTTGGCATTTTTGGCATGTTAAGAATTATTTTTTCCCAAAAATGAAAATAATGTGTTATAGTAAAAGTTAAATACTATCCTTGTGTCTTTAACGCCTTAAAATATATTCTCAAATCTTGGTTGGAGGAAATGTAGCTGATAATCATCATCAGGCCTCAAAATAAGGATTGTCAGGGGATTTTTGCTTCGGTTTATATTAATTATTAGGCAGTGTCCCTCCCTGCTGGCCGTCACTTTAAATAATTTGTCAGCAGCAGCAGCAGCAGCAGCAAGGGAATTGAAGGTAATAACATGGCACTACACTTTGTTTAGCTGAGAAAGACTAGAGCACAGCCATGGCAAGAGAGCCAGTCCCTGCGGTGGGGACGGAACATAACTGCGGTGACAGTAGAGGACAGGGACTTTGCTGCCTCTCTGCACAGCAGGTGTTTCCTTGTCTGCCAGTGTTGTTACCCATGGCACAGGCTGTGTAATGGGCATTCAACACTGCCTCTAATTTCCCCTGGCATATTACTGTGGCTAGGATGATGAGTGACCTGAAGACCATTTAATTTTTGTTTAATAACAATGTAAACCTTTCATTTACCTATGCTCTTAAGAGGAAGCCTGTGCAGGCACTCTGTGTGAATCACACCTGAGATTGGTTTAAATGGATAAAGCTTTGTTAAGACAGGGTTGTGATTTGTTGTTTGTGAAATAAGAAATAACATTGATAAAGAATTGAAATCGAGTCAGCACTTCCTTGAATAAAGTCATTAAATAAGATATAAAATACTTGATAAAATGTTGAAGTGGTGTAGAGAGCACTTGAAAAACAAATTCTTCTGGGTGAATTGGGAGTTTTGTGTTTATTGGAGGGGATACAAAATTTGTTTCTGTAAACACGGGTAGTGAGTGATAGTATTGATTTCCTGTTTCATAATGTCTTTTACTCTTTTTTTTTTTTTTTTTTTTTCCTAATTTCTGGCAATCATTTGTTATTGTGATGTCATTTTATTATTAGAAAAAAAATCTTCGACAACACCAGACTGTTTTTTAGGCCGTGTCTTTATGAACTCACACAGGAACCATTAAAACACTTAACAGGTATTTCTAGCTATTGATGGCAATTTTAGGCCACTATTTCCATGGTTTAGTTAATGTACATTTTCTTAGTGTGAATTAGAACCCCTCTTATAACACTAGATGCTGGTTAGATCATGAGCAAGGGTTGTGCTGTCTTTATCCATCTTGGCCTAAGTCTCTGTGATCTAAGCTTCTCTGTGCCACTAACTTCCTTTTTTGTAACAGTTTTGGAGTGGTTCCCTTTTCTGTATTCCTGCAAGAGCTCAGTGAAAAGCCTCATGTGACAAATCAGCAGCTTTCTGAATCTATTTCCCAGAGTTTATTTAGCTCCAAAGCTTTTATTAAAAACTCTTGGATTTCCTTCAGTGTTTTTTTTACTTCTTAGTTCTATTTAATTCTCTGTGTGTGTTTGGAATGCTCCTTTCAAAGGCACCTGCAGTTTGTCTAAACTGGTTCCAGAACTTTGCACAGAGTCACCCAGAGCCTCTGTATCACACAGGATAGCTTGCAATGTGCTTTGTGAGGGCTGTGTTCCTATGTATCACAGATTGCTTTGCACCTGTAGGGAATGTGTAGGAAATTTCCTGCAGATTCATGTATTTTCACCCAGGCTTGACTCTAGTGGTGGCAGTTAGGAGAGGAGGTGAGGAGCTGAAGGGCAGGAGGCGAGGTTTGCAGCTGCCTGGCTGTGCCTGGGCCCTGCAGTGTCTACCTGAGTCCCATGGCTGGGGGAGTGGGCTGGGAGGATGTCATGGTGGAGTCCAGGATGGCCTTGGCCTGACAGGTTAGTGGAGCTACTGTGCCTGGTGAAGGGGTGGGGAAGAACTCTGCATAGCTTTCTTGTTGCAAATTCTCTGTGCAAATTCATGTGAGATACGATGTTAATTTGGATTCACAATACTTATGTTCTATGAACATAACAATACTTATGTTCTATGAACATATGTTCTTATGAACATATTTACATTAACTTTTTTTTGGTGTGGAATAAGTGAGGGAGCAGAATTTGTTAAGTCTAGGGGCAGAGAAGCCTAAAAGGGTACAGTTTTTAGATATGTAGAAGGCATGTCTTGTACTTCTAGAGTACACAGGACAGGAAGTAATACACACTTAAAATATAATGAGATTCAGTTACACATTAGAAAAAACTTTCTGTAAGGACAGTGAAAGACTGGAAGAAACACCCTCAGCAAAATATGGAGTCCCTATCATTGAAGTTTCAAGCACTGTTCATCAGTCAGTCGGGAGTTAGAGCCGATCCTGCTTTTGAGAGGAGGGGGAAGGACCTGTATGACCTGTTAATCTCCTGTTCTCTGTGTGGAAAATCAATGGCCTAATATATTGACCACTGAAGGTGGGGAGAGACTTGCTGATTTGAAGGGTTGTCTTGAAGTGAAGTAAGCTCAACTCAGTTCCATGAATGAACCTTTCTCATACAAACAGCCTGTTGGATTCAAGTTACTGCACTTATATGAGAGAAATGTGTATGTCAGGGTGGAACATCAGAACAGAGTGGCTTAATGAAAGTTTTCTTTTTTACACATTACGTGAATCATCTTTTAAAAGTGTTTTTTGTGTGTGTGTTTTAAGATGCTTTGAGTTAAAGATAGAGGGTTGAAAATGTTTTAAGTGGTGTTTTTTGTTTGTGTGGTGTTTCCTTTATCTGTGTTTAGCTTCCTCCTGCTCACAGCTGTACTGCCTTTAGTCTGATCATATGAATGTATGTGCAATGAAGTCCTCTACGGTGAAGAAAACCATTATGAGATCAGTATATGGTTGGGCAGTATGCATATAATATATTGCAACAGATCTTTGCTCAGAGCAGGAATTCTACCTTTGCCCCTATTTCTGCTCTTGCCTCAGTTCTAATCAGGGCTATCTCGGAAGATAACAGCAAATCTTCTGTTATTTGATTGCAAAGCTGATGTAACCTTTAGTCTATCTGGGAGATTGATTGGTGTAGCAGTGCCAGAATAGCCCTATTCTACGGGCAGCTAAGAATGCCTTCATCAGAGACTGATATAGTGACTCCACACATTTTCCTATTCAGGTGCAGCCATACTGGTTACGTTTCCCATGTAGGTCAGATCAGAGAGAGGAGATTGATAACCTGATTGAATCTTAAATGTCAGCAAATACTTGTGAAACTTTTGCATTTATCTTCCTTTATCATTGGCCTGTTGAGTTATCACTCAGCCAACTGACCTTACCTTGTCACATCACCCAGGACATTTTGTTATGGCATTCCCTGTTCTGTCTGTCACACAGTTGATACACCAGCCACGCATCATCCAACATGTGGAGCGTTTGCAGCTGCCTGGGACTCAAAAGGCTGAAAGGTTAGGACTTGCTGGAGTGAGGAGAGGTCTGTAGATAGTCATTGGAACTTCACAATTGCACTTTTTTTTTGGAGTTTCTAATCTGTTCTTAATAATACCTCTGCTTGATGAAAGGGACTCAGAGAGGGCTTGGGTGTGGAGTTTTAGAGCTGAGAAAGGGAACAAACAGCCCATCGTCTTGCGTGCTCTGTGCCACCCCAGCTTAGGGGCAGGGCGTGAGACCAAAAGCTAGAGTTCTGGGTTGTGTGCAGAACTGGCATCTGAAGGTTTATTCATCTGAATAGGGAACAGAAAAGCATCATGATACTTGGGTGACAAGTGAAAGAACTGTAATTGGAAATGCTTTCTGAAATTCAGCTATTTCTTTCAGAAAAAAACCGTAGCCTGATACAGACCAAACCTTGGTGAAAGGAAGTTGCACAGCCTACAGGCATAAAGTATTAAACCTAACTGTTAAGAAAAAGAGGCTTCGTTTTGTGAAGAGAGTGGCAAACTCCAGTTTTAGGAGTCACAGAAGAGTTAATAGATCTTTTTTCTACATGAATGCTAAACAGACAGCTCCGTTAAAAACTGAGGTTATACTAGTAAGACAATGGTGGAACATATATTGAAAATAAGTGTACCTGACTTTAAAGTTCATTATCTTCTCCAGTGGGCTTTTGGATAAAGCTAGAAGGTTCTTTTGTAATAAATTCTTAATTTCCTTTCTGTCTATCTGATTTTTTTCTAGAGGTGGAGAGGAAACAGGCTTCTATCCCATAAAACCTTTTTCCTGTTCTGCATTGGTAAAGAACAGACGCCTCTGAAAGATTTAACTGGAACCAGAATAATGAGTATACCAACACACTGGTATTTATTTAGATTTTCGGAAGAACTGCTTTCAAATCCCAACAATGCTTTGTGTGAAATAGAAGTTGAAGTGTGCATTTCTCGCATCCAGACAGGTGTGCTGACCTTGGGCTATAGTGTGAGTCTTTCTTATATAGGTCAGAGTGATCATCCATTTACATATATTTAAAAATGCTACTCCCAAACTAACCAGGTGGGGAAGTCATCTAGAGCCTTAAGTTCAATTCCCTGTGCCAAGTCTCATCATGCATGTGATTTGAACTTAAGTCTGAGTCATGGAGTCACCCAAAAAATTAATTTAGATTTTATTCTAACAGTTTAGTGGAGAACCAACTAGAAATGGGGTTCATCCAAAATTATCGAGCAATTCAACAACATTATAAAACACAGATCTGGATACTGGCTGGGGGTTCAGTTTAGCCAATTTAGGCTCAAGGGATCCCAAACCTCCAGAATGACGAGTCAAAATGTGCATCCCCCTCCTCATAAAAAGTAAGGGCTCTTAAGGGCATCCAGAAGATCACCCATCAACAAGACAAGATATCTCAGTCACTGTGGAACAGCCTTACATGGTGTCCCAGTCCAAGGAGGAGGGGCCTCCACTGCTGACCTGCTGCTCCAAAGAAGACCAGCTCAACAGGGTCTCTGGTGGGCTCCATCTATACTTTAAGTTGAATCAGAGCTGTAGTGGCCCAGGAGCCCCTCCTAACATAATCTATGATTCTAACCAAGGTGTCCCATTGGCAAGGCCACTGTCTCTCAGCCAAGGGTTGTGTACGTGACCAAAGTGGTCCATTGGTTTGGAAGTCTCTGGCACCCTCGGGGCAGGCTGGGTGGAGTACACCTGCCACAGTTTGTCTTATCTTTAACTCTGCAGATTGGTGGTACATTCTGAAATGGGCACCTCTCCCTTTTGGTTTGGTCAGAAAATCTTCCCAGGACCTGAATAATCTTTCTTAGCAGAAATTTGTTTTTCTTCAAGAAGTTTCAATGAACTGACATTTTCCAAGAGCAAAGATATTTCCTCAAGAAAATTTTGATTAACCATTTTCTCAGTCAAATTGGTCCTGAGCAGTTTTCTGTTCACAGATTGATCCCTTGATCCTTAGTGTTTCCAGTTTTAACTTTGTCATTTAGTGATAATAGTGTGATGTGTGGGTTGTTTTGTTTGTTTGTTTGTTTGTTTGTTCTGTTTTTGTTTTGTTTTTTTTGTTTGTTTGTTGGGTTGTTTGTTTTTGTTTTCCTCGAAGCCTGGGATGAAGTTATTGTAGCAAATAAGCTTCCAAGTGTTCTATGGGATTTAGAGATCTGTGCTGCATTCCCTCCCCTCTGGTACTCTGTTCTGTCTGTGAGTCCACAGTTCTCTTGTTTGTATGCCTGCAACATCCTTGCAAAACATGGAAGTGCTACTCTTTCCATTCTGCAAATGGAGAAATGAGATAGAGAATTTGCACCTGTGCTCTTACTGTAGGTGAAGAGACACCTAAGTGGGCTGTGTGACCACTGACCTAGAGCAGTGTGCTCAGTGGAGTGAACCAGCTCTCTGGTTTAGCACCACATCCAAGTGCTGACTCTGGTTCATACTGGTACAGCAGTGCTGTGCCATGTGTGGTTCCTGGCTCAGGAACCTGCAGCTTGGAGTTCTCTGCAGTGAGGTGTAAACTTGTCCTGAATGACTTGTCCAAGATCACACAGGAAGACCCTGGTAGAGTAGGGATTTAATGTGAGTCTTCTCTGAAGCAGCAAGCCAACCTTCTTTAACTTTGTTTCTAGGCTATATAAATTGTAAGTGAATAAAAATTTTGTGCATTTGAAAAGACTCCTTCAATGTTTTTTTGAAAGTAGGTTAATTCCTCTAATAGCATGGGTCTTGTGGACTGGAGAGAATTGGTTGGAATGGGATTAGGAAATACATAGTTTGCTTTTCACTGTTGGAAATGCAAATAAAATTTTGATGGATCAGCCTTCCATCTTGCTTTTATTTATTGAAGTTAGAGTAGGAATGCACTGATCTGCCCTATGAGGGCAGATCCTGAAAGGGATTTCCTTCCTGAAAGGAATTGTTATACATTGAAGAATGTATTAGTAGAATATTAGTAAAATGATTAATTCAAAAAACAGGTTAATCTCTATTAAGAAATGGTACATTCCTCTTGTCAGTGTTAATCTCCTAGTTCTTGATCTGCCTCTGACCCTGTTAATTTGCAGTCCTATTATACCCAGCTTAACTGACAAGAATGTAAAGATGGTGTTATTTTGAAGATGGTGGGGTTTTTTTTTGTGTTGTCTGCACACAGTTGAGTTCCATTAAAATTTTTCATAAGAGGGGGAAAAACTCTCTGACTGAAAAGTGTAAAAGCTTATGGAGAGGACAAAGCTTGTTGAAAAATGTTGGAGGAGTTGGCAGCATTTCCTTCTCCAAACCAAGCCTCTGCAAACTCTTGAGTTACACATGGCGTAAGAAAAGGATCTGAGAGGCTGCGTTAGTGTCCTAGTTTGCACATTGCTCAAGTTGCAGAGTGTTTGTGCACTTCCTATTTGTTAAAAAGTACTGACTTCTGAAGACCTAAATCTAACTGTTGGTGCAGAGCTGCATGATTGACCATTCACGCTGGAGATGCTCAGGGAAGTTTATTTACAAGTGGGACCTTTACTCTTGGCTTCTTTCTCAAGTTTATTTTCCAGAAATAAACATATAGACCCTTAAGAAAAGAAAAATACATTTCCCAATATAGAAGTGGTCAAGAATACAGCTCTGCTTTTATTTTACCAATGTCTCGCTCTTTTCTCTTTGCTTCTTTCCAATATATGTCTCCTTGCTTAGAGGAAAACTGGCACATTAGGATGCCAAACAAGGACCAGAAAACAGGAAGCATTCTGAAAAGAATCTTGGCAAAATTACAACAAATCCAGTCCTATCCTTAAAGAATTTTACAGTGCAGTTCTTTGATATTAACCTGGTTGGCTGAAAACTGCTAATCTCTTGGTAATGATACTTATATATTCACTAATGGATTACATTTCTTTTGTAGGTATCTGATTGAAAGTGATTGATGCCACACAGTGCCATCTATTCATACAGAGGAGAGAATTTGTTACCTCAGATTTTGGACATAAGGTTGGGTTTGCATGGAGTTACATTGTTGTACAAAGAGCTGATTTTTTTTTAGCTGGCTGTGGACAAAAAATCAGTTTTCTAAGAGAATATCATGTAAGGTGCACACTCTAGGAGTGTAATGGACTCTGCAGAGGCTTGAGAGGTGTTGCTTTCCACCCAGGTTGTTAACTTTATTAATGTTGTGTTGGAAATTAATTGGACAGTCAATAAGTCTGTACCTGTAAGTAGGATTATATTTTTCACTCTTTCCACCTGGAGGTGGTGCTGAATCAAAGCCTTAGCTCCAAAACACCCTGACCTGTGAGTATTTGAAAGCTAGATTTTTTTTTTTTTTAACTTCAAGCTTGGGAAGAGGCTGTGTTTGTGAAAGCTTTGTGCCATATCTGATAATTTCGCTGTTTTCTCTGTAGAGTGATTACTTGGCATTTTTTCAGGTAAAAAATGTTACAGGCGGTGTAGGCATGAGAACAAAATGGGAGGAGTGACATCTGCTGGACAATAATGAAAGTGCACATAACTAATTTTTTTCCCCTCAAGACCATGAAAAGTAAATAAATTCCTAATAAATGGCCTGGGATCACTTAGAATTTATAAAACTTGAAATTTAGAGATAATTTGTTATCACCACATCTGCTTCTGTCTGCCATCAGCCTCTGATAAGCAGTAACTTTCTCACATGATGACTGATGCCATAGAGTGGGTTTGATGACTGATGCCAAGGCCTGGTTACTCTTAACACAGTCTAATGTCTTGTTTGTTTGTTTTTAGGAATATTTTTACATGTCTATCCCTTTCCCACAACCAGAATGACCTTAGGATCATACAGTTTTGTTTTGTTGGTTTTTTTTTTTTTTTTTTTTTTTTTTTTTTTTTTTTTTTTTTAGAATGTTGGCAGGAGGTAATCTCTTGAATAGCTTAGTTGTGGGGAAAAATTATTTGGAAAGAAACTAAGTTCAGAATATATCAGGTGTTTTCTTATACTGAGAACCTAACTTTCTCATTTATTATTCTTGGTGTTAGAAGAGCTGACACTGTTCACTTCCACTGGGAAGGATTTGAGTCCTGGACTGGACTTTTATCATTCAGTCCACGTCTCTACAAGCTCAGGCAACCTTGTTGAATGGATTCTGTCTAAGGGTACAGAATGGACTACGCCTGTATGATCCAGGTGGAGGAGATCGGTAGTTTTAATAGGTTATTTTCTCCTGTAATTTCCAAAGGCTTGTTTTCTAGGCTACTGGACCAGCGTAACTGATGTTGCTACCACATACTTACAGACAAATTCCAGCTGTCCAGTTCCCATTGAAGTAGGAGCCAGATAAAAATCTCTGTTGCTCCTGGACAGTGCTTGGCTTCTTGTTTTATACAACACTATGATTTCAGGTTAAATTTGGAACACTGAGAAATTAGCTAGTGTATGAACATGTTTTTTAGATGTCAGTGATTAAAAATGTTGTGCCTTCCTACTCACTTGGCAGGCTTTGGGGAGAATGCAAATAGACACTTCTTCAGACTTGAGAAAGGAGGGGGCTCCAATGAAATTAGATCAGTCTCTCTCTTACTTGGCTTCCTGGGAAGTCACAAGTGTATTTAGAAATCCTCCTGTCCATCCCTTATAGTATGAAATTGGGTAAGTTAGTTGGGTTGAGTTTAGACTCATGACCACTGCAGTTAGCCCAGTAATTGAAGTTATATGGCGAATCATATGCTCCAGAAGGCTTTTGGTATGTAATGTATAAAAACACATATGTGTGGAGAGTTTTTGGGCCATATGGTGTGAACAAGCCAGGGCTTGAGGTGGCTGGGGTGCACTAGGACCATGCGGAAATAAACAGAAGCTGGTCTGCCCTCGACCCAGGCTGCAGGAGGGCGCCGTCGTCGTCCCTGCGCATGTGGACAGTGCCCTGCAGCTAATCACCATCGTGGTGAGGGAAGAGTGACTGCATGTGTAACCAATCTTAGCCCGTGCTTGCCGCATGGCCTTTTGGGTATAGAGTATATAAGGTTGGGAAAAACGTGGTCTCGGGGACATTGATATTCAGTGTTGTTAAGAGCTTATTAAAGAGTATTGATGGTAAATTCATATTGAATTAGATTCATTACTCTCGCCGGCCCGCCCGTCGTGCTCAAAGAGGTCCTGCCGGCAATTTTGCATTCTCCACGTCGTCTCGCGGCAAATGGTAGCAGAGGATGGTTCGCAAAGCAGGATCTCCGGAGCACAATTACTGCGGTAAGCAGCATTCCTAAAGACGGAGCCAAGCCGGGCTGTAGGAGAGTGTGCTTTGTCCGGAAGTAAAAGACAAGCACCAGACGAGCTGGCCACTCGCCTTCTACTTTAAGACCGCATTGATAAGATAAGATAAGATAATGGATATTGAAACAGCAGCGGCACTGTTGACGAGTATACTCTCTAAGAGAGGTATTGAATCGTCACAGGAAAACCTAGTCACATTGATTTTTTTAGCTCAGAAGTGGGGACACTTTGCAGAAATTCCACTTTTGTTTTCCCCAATGGAATGGAGATCAGTGGGGGACACAATGTGGGATAAGACTATCAGAGGGGAAGAAGAAAAAGAAATTAAAGCTCTGAGAGAATTGTGGAAAAATGTGTTAGAATCATTAGAAGTAATGAAATCTGAACAAAGCGCTGCCCTGAGAGCCGCGAGGGTGCTTGTCCCAGAACAAACTTGAACTGATAAAACCTGCCGGCAATCTTGCATTCTCCACGTCGTCTCACGGCACATATGCAGCTATGGAAAATTCTGGTAAAAGAGGTGGCATTTAATACCTAGGAGGAGCAGTGGCTATGTCAACCTGTCAGGTCTCATGAGTCTCTGATTTGGCCTTAGATCCATCTGGATGAGCCTGCCCAGCTTTGTTTCTTTTCTGTTCTTTAGGGGTGCAGAAGTGGAGAGAGGAAGATGAAGGGATGTGTGGCACATGTGTTGTGTTAGTAACATATCCGTCACAGCTGCAGGATCTGAAAGGAGAAGGAAGGAAACAGGTGAAATCTGTTGTGCTCAGAGGAAGTCAGCATGTGTTTGAATGCTAGCAAATTACAGGTTTTTCCTTTAAAACTCTGTGCTCTCATACTGTGAGAAAGGGACAGACTTGTCATTGTTAGATACCTCCTTTATGAAGTTATGAGGTGAGCTTGTTTGGGTGCAAGTTTTGCGGAGAAGTCTGTACTACAACAGGGATGAAGCCCAGTGCCATCGCTGAGTTCCTCTTGAGTGAGGAGTGTTATGGACAGTAGCTACATGCAGGGGAGAACAGCAAGGAAATTTTTCCAAAACTTTGGTAGTTATAGCTACTGGGATATGACAGGAACCATTCTGAATTTAGTTTCAGTGCTCTAACAGGTAGCAGAACTTCTTCAAGATGTATGCCTATTGTATTAAAACTTCTGCACATATTTTTCAAGTATGGTATGTGATATGGCAGCAATTGCAGGTAAAGCTACACCAGCTGCTTTTCCTGCAATGAGTCAGGCGTCTTAGGTCTATAGTGTCAGTGGCCTTTCTCCAGCCATGACTTTATCCATAAAAGTGTAAGAAATGCCTTATTGTGTCAGACCTATGGCCCATCTAGACTAGTATTTTTGCCTTGAACGGTAACAGCAGTTTATATTATATGGAGCTTGGACATGATCTTGACCATTTCATGTTGTGCATTCCCCTCATTCTTTCTCAGCATCCACAGTCATTGGATTAGGACTGTTATGAGGTACACTTGTGCCCATTCTTTTACCTGTTTTGGAACTGCTGTGCATAAATTAATCTTCTTTGTATAGCCTGCTCTTTTGTCTAGCCCACCAATATTAGTTTCCTCAGTCCCACATGACGAGAAATTTAGCATTTGCTGTGTTTGTAAAGGAAAGTTAATGCTTTTGTCTGTTTTAAACCTTTCTTGCACATAGTTTAAGTTAGTGCTCATACTTCTAATATTGCAAGGTTTGGTGAGTAACAGTCTTGCTCTCATTTTCTCCACTGCCTTCATGATTTTGTAGTTCTCAGTTGTATTCCCCTCAGCCTGCATGTCTCCAAATTAAGGAGAGGAATCTCTTCTCATAATGCAGCTGCTCCCTCTCCTAAATTCCTGTTGTACAATTCATATGCTTGCAAGAAACACAAGTGCTTAAATGTGGATGCAAGCCAGTCTCTCAGTAGCTTCATTTTGCAGCTGTCTGTCACAAGGCAGAATTGGCTGCTCAATTAAAGCAGCCAGAGTGATCACAGCATAACTTTTTTTTTTGAGCACCTTCTATTTGACCTTTTTAAAAGCTGCAATAAGCAGATTCCAAGGCCACTTGTGGGTTGAACTGCAGCAGCTTTCTGTGTTTGTGGATGGAGATGTGCCAATTCACAACCATCCCTATGGATGTCTATTGTTTTCTTGGCCTGAAACCAGCTGTTACAAAGGGCCAGATCCTCACTAGTTGCATGTTGAGTTTCTGGTCATATGGGTTACAGTGCTGGCCAACCACTCATTTTTACTTTTTGTGGTGATTCTTGCCTGTGTCGGTGCTGAATGTGTAGAGTTGGTTTTTACATCTTGATAGTTATAAGCCTTGCTGTATATGACAGCATATCCACAGTGAGAATGTGGCCTGCTGCAGGGCAGATACAGGCAGCAGTCACACTTGGAAGCACTTGCACTGATTTTGGCTAGGACACTGATACTGTCCATCCTGACAAGTGCATCTCTAGAGGAAATTGGTGCTGCTGGCAGCGTCTGTCAGTTCACTGGTCTCTAAAAAGCATGGAGATTACCTTCAGGTGATGTGGTTATGATAAAACTGCTGCTTCTATGTTACTATTCTTGACTTCTGACAGTTTATTTTAGATTAAGGTGTCCTGGTTTATTGAAAATAATTGAGATATTGTTTTAAATTTTAAATGGAGGAGTTCATTCTTTCACAGATGACTGAGTAGATCTTAGGGCCCATGTTGAGCAAAGATCCTTTTCTCAGTTTTAAGTCCTGTAGCTGATTTGACTATATAGTGAAGGGAAAGCTGAAATGTTTAATTTTATTATATTGGTAAGAATTAAAGGGTATAAAAGAAAAGATCACCAAGACTAGCACTTAGGCTAATTAAACATGTATGACTGTGTAGTCTGGTAAGCAGAAGACTACAAACAGAAAATTAGCTATATTTTTTTCTCTTTTATAAAAGTAAAGATTTAAAAAATAGAATGAGAACAAGTGTTGCTTTCAGATGTTAATAAAAATCACTGAATGTGTCCACCTGCTCTCATCTTATTGTTGATTTCACCATATTCATGTGGGAATAGTGTGAGCTACAACAGTTTTATGTTGCAGTGACCCTAATTGTGTAGGGCGTGAGGCACTTTTTCTCTTGCAGGTTATATACACACAGCGCTATGAAACCTGCAGTACCCTTTCTGGATACATTCTGTATTGGAGTGTCTTCCTGTCTCTTAATAATACTCCTGAGAGTTGCTTTTCAATGCCTCTAGCTGCTGTATTTTCACTGCCAAGAATGTAACCTCGTTCATCCTTTGCACCAAACGGTGTCCTGGAAACTTCATAGTTCAGACTAAGCAATGATTACATACCAGAATAAACTCTCAGAAACAACTAGTGAAGATCAAACACAGACACAGTTGGTTCACACCTGATCTCTCATCTCTGATTCTCAAAATACTTTCTACAAATAATCTTAGGAACTAAAGTTGCTATCATAAACCATGGACTCAGCAGAGATACAGTTTTTATAGTGAACTATAATCTTACTTCCCACAAACTCTCACTGTTTGACACTAGCAATTATCTACTTTTCCTTAACAGAAATGTGCAACATTCCTCCTTCACAGGTACCAACTGCTTTTTCTCTTGGATGCTTTACCAATGTCTATTTAAGTATACTCAGACTTCTTGTTCTCAATAGGTACTTGGCTTCTTGAAGTCTTGCAGGCTTTCTTTTTCTTTCTTTCTTTCTTTTTTTTTTATTTTTATTTTTTTTTAGCTGTCATATTTGGTCTAATAAAAACTACTACACTGGCCTACACACTCATTTTTAGAGTAATTTGTAGTGTTAATGCTGAAAGGAAAAAAAGTTACTCAAGGCAACTGCTCCCTCTGCTGTGGAATCCTCCTGCCAGAAGCACTGCACTCGCAGAATTCATTCAGCTTTGTTTTTCCTGTGACAGGGTTACGTTGTTGGGCATTGATTCCTTGTGCATAGGAGAAATTTTGAGAATTCTTAGGCTTTTGACAACAAAACGCTAATTTCTTAGTCACACTGGTGAAAAAGAATCACATTTTTATAATTATAAATATTAGGATAAAAATTAAAAATTTGTAACAGTAAAATAACTGTAAAATATTTCAAATTCAATGACTTGTCATATTTTATAAATATTTTAAGTAGTCTTTCTAGGATTATGGTTTTATCAAGTGACACTACACAAGGAAATTTTTGATTTAAATGAAAATAGAAAAATAGAATAATCCATTGCTTTCAACAGTTTTTAATGTACAGAAAAGTAATTCACTACTCTTTGAGCACCTTCCATGTAACGTAGATAGTGTTACTAAAATTCCTCACTGGCATCTATGTAGCATAGACAAAGCTAATAGAGCTAATAGACTAAAAATTCCTTGTTTGTGTTGTGGTTTTTTGTTTGTTTGTTTTTGTTGTTGTTTTTTTAGCTTTTACTCTTTCTATTTTGTTATCTTCCTTCTGCAAAAACTTGTTTTTTAAAGGATAGACAAGTGTGTGGCTATTGTTAATGAGATTTCTGTGTCAGACAAGGTATTTCAAAGGGGAAACAATAATTGCCTGATCTCTTGAAACCTTTTTTCCAGGCAGGTGCCCTAGGAAGAACACTGTGAACTCTGAGTTCCTGGTCCTGCTGGTTCTGCTTCTCCAGTTACCCTGCAAAGTGCTCAGAGAATTACATTGTATCCACAGACACATGTGGCTGGCTAGCATGCTTTTCCCTCCCTTTTCAGTGTCCTCTGATGGAGAGAGAAAGAGTATGGTGGCCAGCGACTTCTCCTTGTCAAATAGAGGAGTTCTGTGGACCACTGATTAGTGGTAAGGAGATGCCACTTCAGGTATGGTTCAAACTTCTTCTCCTCACCTAGCTCCCTAGTCACTGCTCCAAAGCTCTACCTGAGCTGTTGCGGGTTCAGGACACTAAATGCTCTGCATAGCCATTCTGCAGAAGGCCATCTTGTGGCCCTCCCAAAGTTGAGTTGCCATCCATCAGGGGAGGAGACCATGCAACCAGTCTCTGAAAACATTATCCAGTACCAGCTACAATTGCACAAAGTCCCCAAGTTCATACTTTTTACTGAGTCTTTGGGACATCTTTGGGCTCACTGTGCTCTTGTGGACAGCTTTCCAGTTTCTGCTGCAGGCTGGGAACTCCTCACACGTGTGAGCACAGCACACTTGTCTTTGTGCTCTACTTGTGATCATACTGGGATCTGGAATGGAGGAAGATATTGCAGCTGTTGCTTAACCTGTTTAAAATATATAAATGCCTGTCTTTGCAACTAATGACTTTGAAGTCGTAGTGTATGTTGTATTATCTCACCAGAATATCTTCTTCCACAAGGCATAGCTGGTTACTTTGAAAATTAGACCAGGCTCCTCTCACATGCATGGGATGTAGCGCTATTTATACACTTTTCCCTAGATATGTGTTGCTGGTCTCTGTTTATAGCAGTGTAGACTTCAAGATTGTTTTAATATCTCTATTCACGCTAACTGTTCCAGAGTTGAGTCTGTTCTGGCACCACATGTCCAGTGACTCTTAGGCAGTGTCAGCAACAAGCTGCCAGGCTAGACTGACCTTTGGTCTGACATGGTGTGGTTCTTGTATCTTCCATCTCTGCTGTCTTTGTTGGGTGAATTTTGCAGAATATGTTGTAGGTCAGTGCATTTCTTCTGGTTTAGCCAAAGAAGGGTAATGTTTCATTTGAAGACACATTTCCAAGAACCTTTTCATTGTAGTCACCAGACATTTGGCTTTTTTACTTCCACTGACATGGAGGTAGCCTTTTGATCTGTTTTTTCCAAGCATGAAAGGTCTACCCAAAGGGTAGATCATATCTGTGACAACAACTAAATATCCACTGTCTGTTTTTGTTCACCACCCCAATTGCATTGCTGGAACTTTTACATTCTATGGACTGAAAGAGAAACAAATACTGAATTGAGTCCATTGATAATAAAAAATGATCTCACAAAGGCAGGCACTGAAGAAATGTGTACTTGAATATGTGTTTAGCAAAAAAACCTCAGTGATAGCAGCCCAAGGAGACACTTAGCTTGTAAGTGGTTTAAGTTTTCTGCATTTTGGCTTAGGATAGTGCTGTTTGCTAGAAATGGGAAAAGTGAAAATGAGGAAAAAGGAAGAGATGAGTTAGCAAAAATAGTAATCTGTATCGCTGGATGTTTTTGTCTTTTAGTTTTACAGTGGTAAGATAATGTTAAAGTAGCCAAAGGGCTATTTCTACTCAGTTTACAATCCACATTCTGATTTAAAGGTTCCTTTATTGTTGTATCTACCTCTGTTTCTGAATAACCTTCAAGAGTGCAGTGAATTCAGAACTGACATTAGCTTAGCTAGACGTCAACATTATATGGATATTTCATGTTCTGCTAATCAGGGAGTACAAGGTTGTGATGGCTTAAAAAGTTGAATCTGGGACACTGCTGAATGCTTGCATGCATATAAAAATACCTGAGGAGGCATCGGCCAGAATACAGAAAATACATGGAATAATACGTAGCCATTGATTAAAGTTGTGATGAAATAGTGTGTTCTAAGAAGTGTCTCTTGTGTCTCTTCTCCTTATCCCACATCATACTGTTTACTACCCGCAAAAAGCATTAGATCTCGAGGTAGGAGTCTGAAGTCCAGTGGAGATTCACAGTAATGCTGAAGTTGGAAGGGACCTTTGGAGATCATCTAGCCCAAGCTCCCTGCTTAGAACAGGGTCAACTTGAGCAGGTAGTTCAGGACCATGTCTAGTCATGTTTGTGAATTCTCTCCAAGGATGGACACTCCATAACCACTTTAAACAGCTCGTTCCAGTGCTTGGCCACTGTCACACTAAACTTCTCTTATGCTTAAGTGGAGTTTTCTGTGTTTCAGTGTGTGTTTGTTGCCTCCTGTCCTGTCACTGGATACCACTAAGATTCTGTTTCTGTCTGCTTTCCTTCCTCCCATCAGGTATTTATACACATTAATAAGATCCTCCCTGACCCTTCTTTTCTCCAGGGTAAACAATTCTACCTCTTTCAGCTTCTCCTTGTATGATAGGTGCTTCAGACCATTAATCATCTCTGTGGCCCTTTACTGAGCTTGCTCTGCTATGGTCATGTCTCTTGTGCTGGGGAGCCCAGTGCTGGACACAGCATTCCAGGCAGGATCTCACCGGTGCTGAGCAGAATGGAAGGATCACCTTCCTCAACCTGCTGGCAATGCTCTCCCTCCCCGAGTCCTGGAAGCCATTTGCCTTCTTCGCCATAAGGGCACGTTGCTGGCTCGTGTTCAACCAGAATGCCTAGATTCCTTTCTTCAGAGCGGCTTTCAAGCTAGTTGGCACCCAGCCTGTACTGGTGTGTGGGGTTCTTCCACTCTAGGTGCAGAATTTAGCATTCCACGCTGTTGAATTTCATTAGTCCACTTCTTCAGACTGTCAGGGTCCCTCTGATGGCAGCACAACCATCTAGTGTGTCAACCACTCCTTCCAATTTTGTACTGTCTGCACAATTGCTGAGGGTGATCTCTGTCCCATTGTCCAGACAATTAATGATGATTAATACAATTGCTCCAGTATCAGTGCCTGGCATACACCAATACTGACAGGCCTCCAGCTGGACTTTGTGCCATTGATCACAACACTTTGAGCCTGACAGTTCAGCAGGTTTTCAGTCTACCTCACAATCCATTTATCCAGGCCATGCTTCATCGTATTCTGAGGAACTTTAAAGATTTAGTAAACAAATGCTGAGTATGAATATAAAAGTGCATACTCATTCTTGTAAAATCTAGAATATGTTTATTGGATGGACTGTAACAAAATGTTTCTGCTGAATTATAATAGTTTGATTTTCAGTTAACAGAGAAATTCACAATTCCCGCTTTACTATTTCTGCATGGATGAGGGCAGTGTCAGGCTTATTTTGTTATGAAGAGATAATTGATCAATATTCCTTGCATAGCTGATTCAGTTCTACTGTCATATAAATTATTTGCTTATTTGTACTTCCTATAGCTAGGCCATTTCTAGTAATCTATGTAAACAATATTAATAAAATGAATTATGTGAGGATTTTCCATCAACTTTTAAATACTTTGGTTTTGAACATTTTAGTTGCCCTTTTTGCCAGGTCAGATTATGAGTGAGTTCATGTGAGTGAACTCATATTACTGTATCACACTGAGGGCAGAGAGTTTTCCATGAGATTTCTGTGCAGAATAAACAGCAGAAACTGAATTAGTGCAACCTCCAGAATCTTTCTGAAAGTGCTTCCTTAGTATTCTAATCTGTCTGGTGGCAATTAAGAGCTGTTTCTGTGACATATCTAACTGAGCAACACCTCGATCTCAAAGAACCAGTTCCTCCAAAATGTGTGGGGACTATCCACATGGTTTGATGCTTTCCAAGTGATTTTTCACTCTCTACCCTGGTCCTGTTGATTGGATTGTGTAGTTTGTTTACAGAACCACATCACTGCTGTTTGTTAAGAGAGTCTGAGGGTTAAGTACACCGAACTGGTGCTGTCTCTTTCCCAGGACTGGGCATGTGAAGTGTCTGGCCTTGAGGAATCAATACCTCAGACCCACTAAGTCCTTCTGTGTACTCAGTAAAGTATTTGCCTTCCTTTGATAAGTGGTGCCCAACAAAATAAATACCAGAACCAGGAAGTGCATCTTTCTGCCTCTTAATATGCGTTTCTTTGTCTCCAGGCCCTCCTGGCTCCTTTTTACATGCCAATCTTAATCCTGAGCATCTGACACCTCTCCAAGAGTTCCTGAGATGTCAAACTCCTCTCAGCTCTAGAAAACTTCGTCACATTTATCTTTGTTTTAATTATCCCATCTTTACTTTTCTGAAGGATTTCCTCAAGTACACTTTCTGACATTCATGTCTCTTTTTGTTTATGTAGCCCTAGGACAGCAGGGAGGATCATAAGAGTGAAGCTGTGACTCTTCTTCTTCATCTGGAATTTATGTCTTTGTTGGAACATACATAAATGAAGTTGTCTCAATATCAATAACAGAGGTAGAAAGGTAATTTCTCAGAGGAGATCTCTTACATAATCTGTGACTGCTTTCTTGTAGATACTGTTTTTATAGGGTGAAAAGGGCATATGGGGCTGGCCCCTCCAAATTCTTTTGTGTGTCCATTTCAAACACATCCATTCAAACTCATCTTTGGTGTCTTTAACCTTGACAGAGCTTCATACAAATACATTTGATCTGCTGTAACATGTCCTGGTGTTGGTTAAAACAAGACCAATTCTTTGTTAGTGAATTTTCCTTTAAGCTAGGTTCTTCTAAGTAACTGCATTTTTCTAACGCTGGCTGCATGTTTTTCAGACAGTGTTCACTCTACAGCTGGTAACAGCCCATATTCACAGTTTTACTGAACTTATGGTAGAAATGGTATGCAGAAAAGGCCCATGTTTATCTTTTATTGCTATACCAGCCAAAGTCACTGATAAATTTTGTACATCCCATAAGTGAGAGAGTGGTAGTTGCAGGGAGGGGCGAACAGAGCAGGTGACCCAAACTGACAAACTAGGTATTCCATGCCATCCACATCATACACAGCATAAAGTCGGGAGATCACGAGGATCTCGCTCTCTTTGTCCATGGCTGGCATCTGAAGAGGACCCCGCCTCTTCTGCCTGTGATCCTGATCCTGGTTCCAATCTGTGCATCCCTGAATCCAGTTCCTGTCTACTGTGTGATCCAGTCCAGGACTTCCAGTGTATGTCCTCCGGCCTTGGGCGCAACGCCTGCCACCTGCAGGCTGCTGCAGCGCTATCCGGGGAAATTAAATATTGGTTTTGTATATTTGCATTATTTTCTATTATTAGTAGT